>NC_057390.1:99810250-100059017 GCF_019320065.1 Cervus canadensis | reverse complement strand
TTGACACCACCCTTATGGCAGAAAGCGAAGAAGAACTAAAGAGCCTCTTGAGGAAAGTAGAAGAGGAGCGCGGAAAAGTTGGCTTAAAATTCAACATTCAGAAAACTAAGATCATGGCATCTGGTCCCATCACTTCATGACAAATAGAAGGGGAAACAGCGGAAACAGTGACAGACTTTATTTTGGGGGGGGGGGCCTCCAAAATCACAGATGGTGACTGTGGCCATAAAATTAAAAGACGCTTGGTCCTTGGAAGAAAAACTATGACTAACCTAGATAGCATATTAAAAAGCAGAGACATTACTTTGCTAACAAAGGTCCATCTAGTCAAAGCTATGGTTTTTCCAGTAGTCATGTATGGATATGAGAGTTGGACTATAAAGAAAGCTGAGCACTGAAGAATTGATGCTTTTGAACTGTGGTGTTGGAGAAGACTCTTGAGAGTCCCTTGGGCTGCAAGGAGATCCAACCAGTCCATCCTAAAGGAGATCAGCCCTGGGTGTTCATTGGAAAGACTGATGCTGAAGCTGAAACTCCAATACTTTGGCCACCTGATGTGAGGAGCTGACTCATTTGAAAAGACCCTGATGCTGGGAAAGATTGAAGGCGGGAGGAGAAGGGGACGACAGAGGATGAGATGGTTGGATGGCATCACCGACTCAATGGACGTGAGTTTGAGTGAGCTCCGGGAGCTGGTGATGGACAGGGAGGCCTGGTGTGCTGCAGTCCATGGGGTCACAGAGAGTCAGATACGACTGAGCGACTGAACTGAACTGAACTGAACTGTATGTCATAAACATTTTGGGGGACGGGGACACTGTATGGCTTGGAGGATCTTAGTTCCCCAACCAGGGATAGGACCCAGGCACAGCAGTGAAAACATTGAGTCCTAACCGCTGGGCCCCCAGGGAATTCCCTCTCTGTCATAAACACCTTATACTGATCCATTCATTAGCGCTGGGCTTCCCTGATGGCCCTGGTGGAAAAGACTCCGCCTGCCAGTGCAGGAGACGTGGGTTTGATCCCTGGATTGGGAAGCTCCCCTGGAGAAGAAAATGGCAACGTGCTCCACTATTCTTGCCTGGATAATCCCACAAACAGAGGAGCCTGGCAGGCTACAGTCCCTGGGATGGCAAAAGAGTTGGACACAACTTAGCAGCTAAACAAAAGCAAGCAAAAAAAATTCATGAGTGTTAGGTTAGGCTCCCGCGAAGCGGCTGTGTTGATGACACGAGGTGACCACAAAGGAATCGCACTGTTGCTTTTCTGCTATCAGTGCGTGAATCGTTACACCTATAAATAAACATGGGTTCTTCACATTATCTTTTCATTTTCGATGTCCGATTCTAGCAATCCATGTGACAGGTACTGTGCTTTGTATCACGTAAGACAACGCTGATGTCAGCACTGGCAGATGACTCATCCTGTGAACAGATGATGCAAACTTACGGTATGGATAAACACAGCCCAGTGTTTAAATGCATTTTCTTTTCCTTACAAGTTTCTGAATGACATTTTCTTTTCCTAGCTTACTTTATTTAAAAAAAGAAATACTGCATACAGTACCTATGATATACAAAATACACATAACTGACCAAGTTATATGATTCTGTCAACAGTAAGCTATTAGTAGCCAAGCTTTGGGGAGGTCAAAAGTTACTCGAATTTTTGACAGTGGGGGGTCAGTACCCCTAACCCCCGTGGTGTTCAAAGGTCAAATGTATTTGAAAAGCAGCCGAAGAAGGAGACAGATTGCTTTCTGGCGAGTAACACTGACGGTTGACTTGTCCAATGCAGGAATGAAAACCAGAAGCCCTTGAAAGGCCACCTTCATGACCTGACAGAAAATACCCAGCAGAAATGCTTTCCAAGAATGAGGGAAAAATAAACACATTTTCAGGACAATGAAAGTGGAGAAAGTTACCAGCATCAGACTGTCTCTGCAGGAAATCCTAAAGGGTGGATTCCAGGCATGCCCAACATGGCTCCAGTGGAAAGATGTTTGTAAGAAGAGATGGTGAACATAGACAGTTGGGTGGAAACATGTGGAACGTCTAAATGGGCCCTGAATGTATGCAAACAATGATGCCTCGTGTGTCACGAGGATCCAGCCGGGTAACATTAACACACCTGTCAACCAGGGGCCCACAAGCAGGAAGCCGAGGGAGCCTTGCTTCCTGCGTCCTCTGACTAACTCTGCTTCTTTGTAAGAAAGTAGATAGACAAGCATCTCCTCAAATGTGCGACCACCCAGAACCTCAGACTGCGACTCTGGGAAACAGGGTCTGTGCAGACATAATGAGTTAAGGCTGCAGACATGCTCCTCCTGGGTCAGGATGGCCCTCAACCCGATGACCGGCGTCCTTGTAAGAAGAGGAGATGTAGACACAGAGGAGAAGCCACGGAGTGATGGAGGTGGAGGTTCTAGCAAGGCGGCTGAGAGTCTAGAGTCTCCGGGGACTTCACAGGGAAGGAGAGACGGCGAAGACACTGTGAGGGGTGGACCTGGGGTGGGGGGCGGCTCCCGAGTGTGAGCTTGAGTGTGGACAGGGACGTCTGGGACCCAGTGTCCAGGCCGGGCCTTCACAGCTCACCATGGGGTGTGGGCTCCTGCCGCCCTGGGGGGCTGGAGACTCGAACATCACACGACCCATCGATTCTGATCAGGTGGGAGGTCTGCCAGGGGCTGGGGCAGAAGCTCGCCGAGGCCTCCTGCTAGGGGGCAGAGCACCCTCCTTCGTGTGTCTGGAGGGGGCACGGCTCCTCCCAGGCATTTGCCACCTGGGCTGGACCGCGGCTCCCAGGGCAGACAGCAGTGGTGGGTTCTCCGAAACCTCTGGCTCCAGCCCCAGGGACCTCGGGGCCTTGGGCCGGTTACTTCATTTCTGGGCGCCTGGGTTTCCTCATCACAGGCCCCCATATAAGGAGGGACAGCCTGCTCCAGCTCCGCAGACCCGACCAGGAGCCCGGCCATGCATGTGCCTAGGACCTCCCGGCTCCGGCACCCAGAGGCTCGGGTTCTGAGGGCCGGGCGGTGCAGGCTGGACCTCCAGTCCGGGGCCTGCGGCAGCCTTTCCCAGAGAGGTCAGCAGGTGGGAGTGCTGGCCTGCCTCCTCCTTGCTCGGCTTGCAACACAGGGACCTCCCGGCGCCTCTGGGAACAGCTGGGCCCCGTTCCGCTCAGCTCCGCACTCCGATGAGTCACCCCGCCAGGCCTCCCACAGACCAGCAGGCCAGCCGGCAAGGGCTGTAGCCGCCACGTCCCCACCTCCGCCTTCCACCTCCCGGAGATGGTCTCCCCAGCTCAGGCCCTGCCCTCGGCGGCAGCAGCAGGAACCTGGTGAGCTCCGGGCTCTGAGAGCAGGAAAGAGGCAGGCTGGGTTCAGGCCCCACGGCCACACCAGCTGAACATCCCTCTGCTCCATCCTCACGGGGGCCTGGCCCGCCAGCCCCACACCGAGGAGTACAGTCCTCTCCCAGCACCCCCATCCGAGATCCGGGCCTGCCAGCTCTCCAGACCCCTCCCATCCTGAGGCCCCTGTGCCCTGAAGCCAGCTCCATCCTTTATCACCAGAAGCTCAGAGCGAGTCAGGCAGCTGGCCCCGAGCAACCAGCCCTCAGTTCAGTTCAGTTCAGTTCAGTCGTGTCTGACTCTGTGACCCCGTGGACCGCAGCGTGCCAGGCCTCCCTGTCCATCACCAACTCCAGGAGCTTGCTCAAACTCATGTCCATCAAGTCGGTGATGCCATCCAACCGTCTCATCCTCTGTCTTCCCCTTCTCCTCCCACCTTCAATCTTTCCCAGCATCAGGGTCTTTTCCAATGAGTCAGCTCTTTGCATCAGGTGGCCAAAGTATTGGAGCTTCAGCTTCAACATCAGCCCTTCCAATGAACACCCAGGACCAATTTCCTTTAGGGTGGACTGGTTGGATCTCCTTGCAGTCCAGGGGACTCTCAAGAGTCTTCTCCAACACCACAGGCCTCTGTTTCCCCCAAACCTCAGGTTGGTGGCTGCCCTCTTCCCTGCACCTGGGCGCAGAGGAAAGGGCCAGAGCCTACTCCCTGCAAGAAGAAGGAGGCAGCAGAGCAGAGGCTGAGTCAGGCCAGAGCCCAGAAACCAGAGGCCGCGGGGTCCTCCCCGGGCATGCAGGCTCTGTGTGGGACCTATGGCACCCCTGCAGACAGAGGCCTCTGGGAGGGGGTGATGGGAACCTACCCTGGGGGTGTCAGGATCTGCACCTGGACGGAGCATCAGGGGACCCCTGGTGGAGCTGTCTTCCTGGGGGTAGAGATCTCCAGCAGCCTGGACAGAAGCCCACTCGGCCTCCAGAAGAGGAGCCCCTACAGAAGACCTGGGGGGTGGGTATGTTGGGGCTGAGTCAAGGGACAGAGGAGGGGGGAGGGCCTCAGCAAGAGCCCCTGAGGTGGGAGGCCAATCATTCATTCATTCATTCGAGTGTGTCTGGAGGCCGTGGGGTCCTGGCTACGGGGACTCATGGAGAGGCCTGTCTGACCGGAAGGGGCCTGTTCCCTTGGGGCCGTGGTGCAGAGATGGAGCTTCCGTGGCGAGGCTCCCCAGACGATGCAGAGGGTGGCGAGGCCAACACCACCTCTCTCCCTGAGCCCAGCTGTGGGGATGCGGATCCGTCCTCCCCGCAGGGCTCCCCAGCCCAGCCTCTCTCAAGAGCACATGCTCAGCCGCTTCAGTCATGTCCGACTCCCGCAACCCCACAGACTGTAGCCCGCCAGGCTCCTCTGTCCGTGGGATTCTCCAGGCAAGAATCCTGGAGTGGGTTGCCATTTCCTCCTCCAGGGGACCTTCCTGACCCAGGGACAGAACCCGCGTCTCCTGCATTGACAGGTGGGCCCTTTACCTGGGAAACTGCATCGAGAGGATGTGCCTGAAATGAAACCATGATGGCTCACAGAGAAAGGGCTAGAGGGGGCCTCGAGAAAGTTCAATTAATTCCCATAAACTTGAACGTTTGGCAGCAATTTCGTGAAAAAAAAAAATTCTTTTTAAGATCAAGTTAAAATAAACACCGGTGTTAGAGATCCACACGGCTGAGGAGCCGAGCTGAGCGCCTGGCCCTGAAGCAGGGATTATAAACGCGGACACCGCCGCAGCAGGGAAGGAGCTGGAGCCAAAGTTACCCAGGCTGGCTGTGCGCGCTCACCTGCAAGTTAGTGGTATTGTCGTGGAGGCTCTGCAAAATAGTTTCATTCCACAACTACTTCCGAAACTAAAATGTTTTCTAAAAGTAGGAAACCACAACTGAGCACATTAAAGTGAAATAAAGTGCATGTATTTATAATCTCTGGCCCATCACTCTTCTCGTGCATACATTCTAATCTGTGTCGCTGGTGTTTATTCCAATTTGGTCTTATTTTTTATGCTTAAAATTTCTGGCAAATCATTCAAATTTATGTGAATTGACTTGAATTCCTTGAGGCCTTCACTAGCCCTTTCTCTGTGGAAAAAAGAAAGTGAAAGTGTTAGTTGCTCAGTAGTGTTTGACCCTTTGCGACCCCATGGACTGTATGTAGACTGCCAGGCTCCTCTGTCCATGGGATTCTCCAGGCAGGAATGCTGGAGTGGGTGGCCATTCCCTTCTCCGGGAGATCTTCCCAACCCAGGAATCAAACCCAGGTCTCTGGCCCTGCAGGCAGGCAGGTTCTTTACCATCTGAGCCAACAGGCAAGCCCTAGTACTTTTATTTGAGAAAATACATCCTTGAAAAATGCTGAGATACCTGGTAAATTCAGTGCCATTTCTGCAGGATGGAGGATTTTCACAATCCCAGGTTTTATTTGTTTGATTTTGTTTTGCTGAAACGTGCACATTTTCTGCCCAAATATCCTCTCAGGTGCATCTCTGTTCAGAAGGCCTTTTGTCAGCAGATGTATTTATAAGGCAAATTGAGGTGGGTTGTCTCCACATATGACTCTTTTGAACAGCTCTCTCCATTTTGTTCCACTTAGCTTCAGGATATAAATTTATCCAATTAAACCTAAAAGCACCCTCAAAACATTCTCCCCACAAGCACGATTTTCCGAAGCACAGTTGTACAGTCTGAAATTGGATCCAAGGCACTGTCTGAGCCCTCCAGGTAAAAGTGTCTGCTGCCACCTTTGCTTTCACAGCAACGAGCTTCAGCAGCCTCAGCTCTGCAAACTTTGTCTTCAATCATCACAACTCTTAAAAGATTCAAAAGCTCACATGCCTTGGCTCCATTTGTCAAATCCTTTGTTTAAAGCTCTCCAAGCAAGTTTCAATCACTCGCAGAAGACTCCTTTTCCAAAACATCCAACACCATCCCAGATAACTCTTCAATGGCCGCAGCATTTCTGCACTCAGATGACAAGCAGCAGGCGGAGGAAGCACACACTGATGTTCTGATGGTTTTTCCTTTAACTGCATGTTGCCTTTGAAACAAACGTTATGGGTCAGTTTATTCTGTGCATTTGTGTGTATATATAAAAATATATAAGTATCTACATATTTGAAGGACTCCACCTTATATATTTATTGGCTGACGTCAAGCTGGCTTAGATGCAATGAGGAATTTTGTGCAAACCACAACCTGTTCTCACTATTAATTGGTTTCTTTGTTGTTGTACAGTTGCTAAGTTGTGACCGACTCTTTGTGACCCCATGGACTGCAGCACGCCAGGCCTCCCTGTCCATCACAAACTCCCGGAGTTTACTCAAACTCATGTCCATTGTGTTGGTGATGCCATCCAGCCATCTCATCCTCTGTCGTCCCCTTCTCCTCCTCCTTCAGTCTTTCCCAGCATCAGGGTCTTTTCCAGTGAGTCAGCTCTTCACATCAAGTGGCCAAAGTATTGGAGTTTCAGCTTCAGCATCAGTCCTTCCAATGAATATTCAGGGTTGATTTCCTTTAGGATTGACTGGTTTCATCTCCTTGCTGTCCAAGAGACTCTCAAGAGTCTTTCCCAACACCAAAATTGAAAAGCATCATTTTTTTCGGGGCTCTATTTTCTTTATGGCCCAGCTCTCACATCCGTACATGTCTAATGGAAAAACCATAGCTTTGGCTTAATTTAGTCAAAATATTGCATGTTTTTAGCAGAGTGCTGTGATCCTCCCAAATTCATCTTCTTGTAATCACTTTCAAAAAGAACAAAACTTCAGTGTTGAAGAGTCTGTTTTGTTTTCACTGAATTTACACCAGGATTGGCAGTACATCAGATGTTTCACATTTGTTCCAATGAAATTCCAGATGCTTTACCTATAGTCTATCCACTGGATTTAAAAAATCAAAACATTTTTGGAATTAATTTAACTGATTTCTTGCTTCAGATGACTGATGGAGCCAATCTAAACGGCCGTCCCTCAACGGCTTGGAAATTTCTCCTGAGGACGTGCGCACAAGACTGCGGATGGAAAAACAGCAAAATTAAATTTGAAGAACAGACGTTCTCTCTGAAGAAAATGACAGGCTTCAGACTTGTGTGTCCTTGAGCTGCAGCTGCACCTTCTCCAGGAGACCGCCCCCTGGTGACCACCCCTCCTGACCGCCCCCTGGTGACCACCCCCTGGTGACCGCCCCCTGGTGACCGCCCCCTGGTGACCGCCCCCTGGTGACTGCCCCCTGGTGACCGCCATCTGACCCCCTCCTGACGCCCCTGGTGACCGCCCCCTGGTGAACCGCCCCCTGGTGACCGCCCCTTCCTGGACCAGCCCCTGGTTGACCACCCCCTGGTGACCGCCCCCGTCGCTGAACCGCCCCTGGTGACCACCCCCTTGGTGATCCCGCCCCCTGGTGACCCGCCCCCTGGTGACCACCTTCCGGTGACCAACCCCTGGTGACCACCCCCTCCTGACCGCCCCTGGTGACCACCCCTCCTGACCGTCCCCTGGTGACCACCCTGGTGACCGCCCCCCCCTGGGTGACGCACCCCCTGGTGGACCGCCCCTGGTGACCACCCCTCCTGACCGCCCCCTGGTGACCACCCCTCCTGACCGCCCCCTGTGAACCACCCCTGGTGACCGCCCCCTGGTGACCCCCCTACCCTGACCGCCCCCTCCTGACACACCCTCCTGAACCACCCCTTCCTGACAGCCCTGGTGTGGAACCACCCCTCTACCGCTCCCCTGGTGACCACACCCCTGGGACCACCTTCGGTGACCACCCTCTGGTGACACCCCTCCTGAACCGCCCCCTTCCTGTGACCGCCCCCTGGTGCCGGCACCCCTGGTGACACCCCCTGGTGACCCGCCCCCTGGTGACCGCCCCCTGGTGCCACTCCCCTCCTGACCGCCCCCTGGTGAACCACTCCCCTGGTGACCAACCCCTGGGTGACCGCCCCCTTCCTGACCACTCCTGACCAATCCATCCTGACCGCCCCCTGGTGACGCGCCCCCTGGTGAACCCCTCCTGACCGCCCCCTGGTGACACCCCTGGTGACCACCCCCTGGTGACTGCCCCCTGGTGACCGCCCCCTCCTGACTGCCCCCTGGTGACCACCCCCTGGTGACCACCCCCTCCTGACTGCCCCCTGGTGACCACCCCCTGGTGACTGCCCCCTGGTGACCAGCTGGTGCCATGCCCATGGTCATGCCCTCTGCTTCCTGTCCACTCAGTGCTGTAGCCACTGCCCCACCCGGAGTCCAATATCCTCACCTATTTCATGCAAGTTAAATGCTCCACTCATGAGAAAAGGAAATCAAAATTCATCATTTTTGTCAAGCGTGATTTTTATGTATCCGCTGGTTGCCTGCTGAATGGGCTTGTTGCAAAATTTTAAAAGTATTATCAAACAATAAAAAATAGCTGCGGATCTGCACCATTCAGAACATGATGAAACCACGGGGGCGGGGGGTGAAGCTTATCCTGCCGCTCCTCCAGGGCACAACCTCTCAGCCTGCCTTCTCGGCCTGTCACAGTTTCCTAAAGGTGTAATTTCCACCCACCCCGCCCACTGGCTGGCTGGTGACTCTCGCATGTCAGGACGACAGCGCCCCCCCCGCAGCTATCCAGCCCCTGCCTCCACTTGGGGGGGGTCCCCCTGATGGAGCTTCAAGCAGAATATTTGTCATCAACTTTGCACGGCTGAGAAGCAGCAGGAGATCAGAGTCTACGATGCTCCCAGGGCAGGGGCAAGCAGCGTGTTAGGAGCGGACTGGAAGGTCAGAGACCCGGAGGTTTTTTGGGAGAAGCGGGTGGGCTGGTCTGCAGGCAATCGGCTCTGGGGGGCACTGGTGTGAGCACGGCCGGGGTGGTGAGGGGGGTCAGGATGCTCGCCCGCAGAGGGGTCAGCCTGCCTCTCTGCCCACCACCCAGGGCTCGAACATCGAGGGCAAGACCCGAGCAGTGTGCTCACGGGTTTGGAGATTCTGCGCCAGCCCACCCACCTGCGGCTCCTCCCACCGACGCTGCTGTAGCCTCTGCCGCTGCTGAGCATGCAACTGATGTCACACAACCGCCCAGCACCCCCGCGTCAAGGAGAGTCTGTCAAAACCCGTCAGACCTTCCACCCCGGAGGCAACGTGCCTTCCTGCATTGATCCGTGTTTCAGGAGTGGGTTCATCTCTCCCGTCCACATGGCCTCTGCCAACAGCACTCGCCAAGACCTCAGAGGGCATCTCACTCACCAACACAGGGTCTGGCAGGATGCTCCCCGGGGCCGGCGGCAGGACAATGGGACCATGACCCCGAGACCCACCCGTCCTGTCTTCCTTCCTGTCACCCAGAACCTACCAGGCGGCTGGAACATACAAAAGCCCCCGAGACTCCGTGGTGGCCCAGTGGTTAAGAATCCGCCTGCCGCTGCAGGGGACACGGGTTCCACCCCAGGCCCGGGAAGATTCCACACGCCGTGGGACGAGTAAGCCGGAGCACCGCGGGTACTGAAGCTGCCGGCCCCAGTCCGTGCTCCCTGAGAGAAGCCGCTGAAATGAAAAGCCGGCACAGCGTTCACTGGAGAGCAGCCTCCGCTTGCTGCGCCTAGAGAAAGCCAGCACAGCAAGGCAGACCCAGCACAGTCAAAAACAAGTAGATAGAACATGAAAAGGCTCCTTAATGGCTCAGCTCCTGCGTCAGCTTGACAACGATCCCTGCGGAGCTAGGACACTGTCCTCCGAGAAGCAGTGCACAATAGCCAAAGGCTAGAAACAGCCCACGTGTTCGTGTTAGCGAGTGAGAGGCCCTGGGAGGATGGCAGAGGCCGTGTGCATGGGGAAGGTGAACCCACTCCTGGAACAAGGATCACTGCAGGAAGGCAAGCTGCCTCCAGGGCGCAAGGTCTGATGGGCTTTGCAGAAACAGAAAAATGGGTAAATAAATGTGGTCTAGCTGTGCGCTGGAGTAGTATTCAATCACAAAAAGGGATGAAGTACTGGTCCAGGAAATGAACAGTAGATGAACTGTGAAAACATTGTCCTCAGTGAAAGCGTTAGGCATGAAGACCAATATAATTGGATCCTACGGACATGAAATATCCAGATTAGGCCGGTCCTTGGAGACAGGGAGCAGGTGGGCCAGGAGACGGGAGGAGGGGAGGACGGGATCATCTCATGGGTGTGGGGTGTTCTTCTGGGGCATTAACAGTGTTTGAGAGCTAGATAGGGGTGATGGGCCGCCAACCTCAGAAGACCCTAAATGCTGCCGATTTGTCCAACTCCGCCCCTCACCCTCTGTAGGATCAACCGTCCTGGTCCCCAGGGATGACACCCCCCTCCCGGGAAGGCCACAGAGTCCCTGAGAACCCGACATGACAGTTCCACCTGATTCTCAGTTCCTCTTGGCGGCTGAGCCGAAAGCAGAGAAACAGAACACTGAGGCGCTGCGTCGTCAGCCAGCAAACAGTGGGTTTCCACGCTCCCCTCGCCTTCCCAAAGGCCGGGATCACTCGGAAACGAAGCAGTTCACTCCAGCACCCCGCTCCAGTGCCCCGCCCTGCCTCTCGTCAGCCTGTCCCGCCTGCTCCCCGTCAGTCTCTGTTCCTTGGCTTCACTCACTCACCTCCCCGGGCCCTGGTACCAGCCACACTCCCACCACGGAGCACAGGCTGTCCCTCCGCTCCCGAACTCCTACGCAGCCGTCAAGCATGACAGCCCCTCAGGCGTGTCTGACTCTCTGCAGCCCCATGGACTGTAGCCCGCCAGGCTCCTCTGTCCATGGCGTTCTCTAGGCAAGAGTACTGGAGCGGGTTGCCATGCTCTCCTCCAGGGGATCTTCCCAACCCAGGGATCGAACCTGGGTCTCCTGCATTGCAGGCAGAGTCTTGGCCCTCTGAGCCACCAGGGAAGGGAACCTTTCGTTAAAATCTGACTCAAATGCCGCTTCCTCCAGGAAGCCCCTCCTCTGGCCCCTGAGACAAGTTCTGGTCCTGTCACGTCTTCTGTGGTCCGGCCCTCCCAGCACCTCTCACCCAGGTACTTGCACTAGGTTCTCAGACACTTGGTTAAATCTCTCTTCTCTACAGGGCTGGCTGCTCTGGAGCAGAAACAAGCTGGGATTTTTGTTTGGATTTTTTTTTTCTTCTTTCTTCCTCTCTCACCACTGTATTCTCAGTCCTGGGCAAGACACCAGCCCCGAGGAGGAATCCAGCACCTCTCTGCCAGGGGAGGGGGGATGAATGAATGTGTGAATGAAACGCCATCCGCTCTGGACCCCGGGACCCCCACCCCCACGGCAAGCTGGGGCTTTCTGAGCCTCTGGCCTCTCAGGAATGCCTTGGCAGCACAAAGAATTCTGCTCCAAACACCAACTGGACTCCTTATCTTCAAAGATTGCACAAAACCCTGGAACTCACTTTAATCCTCCCTGTCCGTTCAGAGAACGCACACACCAAGAACGCTTGGCGGGGGAGGGGCGACCTCGGAATCTCTAGCAGATGCCGGGCAGGGCCGAGCGGGCTCTTCTGAAACCCACGGACTGCGTCTTCGTGCCGGTGCCTAAGACCTTCAGGGGCACAGGCCGCCCTCCGGAGGCTTGCCACAGCCGTTCTGGGGGCGGACGTGGCCCGACACGGCGCACCATTACCAGCCTTGGATAGAATCCAGATCCCATCTTCTCCAAAACCTTCCCTGACACCCATTTCCCCAACCCTGAGGGCACGTACAGGATTTTATACAAGTCAGCAGCGGTCTGTGTTCCAGCTCCACCGCTCGGCAAGCATTCACCCGCTTACTGAGCTGCAGCCGGAGGGGCTGGGAGGCCAGCGGGCGGGGCGAGGGGAGCAGTGGAATCATTGCCACAGGCGAGGTCAGGCCGTGGGGGGCAGTTATGTGGGCGACCCCGGAGCTGGACGGGCCTGCAGATCATGGCACCCGGCCCCCGGCCCAGGCAAGGCCCATGGCCAATCACTTACCCCAAAGTCTTGTCCATAAATAAGGGGACAAAACCATTCTTCTTCCATGGAAGCAGCAAACATTTACACCGTGCTTGGCACCTACGAGGCACCTGGTGCTTGTGAATGACTTTGTTACATAACTACTGCGTATCCCAGGACGCAGGCCCAGTGAGGCTACCCGTGTGATCTCGGGCCTGGGGCCGCGTTTCCGGCCACAGGAGGATCCTGTCGGGGCTCTGATCATAATGAAGCCTCTTCTTCAACTACGGAGAGAACACAGACCCGGGGTGACAAGCACGCAAGTGAGAGAAGACAGGGAGGATCGTGCAGCCACAGGGGGCGAGCGGAGCCCTCCTGGAAACAGACGACTCTTTCTGCTCATCGGGAAAGACCTGACGCTGGGAAAGACTGACGGCAAAAGGAGGAGGCGGCAGAGGATGAGATGGTTGGATGGCATCACTGACTCGATGGACGTGAGTTTGAGCAAACTCCGGGAGATGAGGGAGGACAGAGGACACTGGCGTGCTGCAGTCCCTGGGGTCACAAAGAGGTGAACACAACTTAGCGGCTGGACAGCAGCAACAGAGAGACTCAAAGGCTCTGCTGGGCGGTGCCTCGGTGCCTCATCGGTGGCGAAGACGAGAGCAACAGCCCCCTGGGTGCACACAGACCCGGGGGGGGGGGCAGCGAAGGTCAGGCGGGAAACACAGTAACTTCACCCTTGGGTATCTTTGCAGAGAGGTCACATGGCCAGGTCCCAGGCAAAGTGCTCCTCCCCCTTTATCTCATGGACCCCCCAACAGCCCAACCTGGCAGGCACCAGAATCACCCCCATCTTACCATGGGGAGGTTCTGAACGGTCATTCACTTGCCCAGGATCACACATGGTGAAGCCAGGGCTTGAACACAGGCCACTGAGCCCAGAACTGCTGTCTCAGGACCACCCACCCAGAAGAGCGGGAACCAGAGCAGAGCAGAGGCCTGTCCCCCACAGTGTTGGGGGGTGAAGCCCAAAACTCTTCGGTGAGAAGGAGCTGGACATTTCACATCAGGTGTCCATCGGCCACCTCTACTAAATGTTGGATGGACCCACGTCTGAGTCGACTTCAGCGTGTCCTCCCAAAAGTATGGGCTCAGTCATTTACAGCTTTCATCGCCCCCAAAATCCCAAGGGAGAAAAACATGCTTCCTTCTGGGAAGTATCAGGCGTCAGTGTCTGTCTGCACGCAGTAGACCCTCCTCTTCTGCTATAGTCAGTTTCTGGAGCCTCCAGAGGAAAACCAGTTATCGGGAGAAAAGAACTGACTCCAGCATCCACTCTATGCACCCTAACAGATCACACAGATTTCCTGCTTCTGGTTAGCTGTTTACAGCTTCCCCAGGCCAGTGGCCTCCAATCAGGGCATATCTTTTCCCTTTCTCCCACTATGAAACTTACCCACTCCTCTGCCTGCCTCTGAGTCTCTGCAAAAGGAAAGCTGTGATCCCTGACTCCCTTGCTATAATAAGCCCTAAACAAATAGTCTTCACTTTTCTTATTTCTTTGGCCCTCACTTATTTTCCCTTAAGACACTATGTTAAGAAGGATTCTGAGGCTTCTTCTGGGCTCAGTGATGAACTGACAGTGGCCCGTGGCCTGTGGAAGAGATGCTAAGGACCTGCCACTTCTCGCAGAAGCCTCCTGCTTCAGCCAGAAAGATGACTCCATGCAAACACCCACCTTCTGTATGCATGATGCCAGTGGTGTTGCAGATCAACCTGCAGGAAAGGCAGCTCAATGCAGAGTCATGCTGGGAGCTGATGCCCAACCAGAGACGGTTCCCAGCCTCCCTTGCAGCTGCGCGGAACCACAAGATCGGGTCTCACCAGTGGGAGAGGAAGTGACATGAAGCACTTCCAGGTCAAAGTAGTCGCAGGCATGCATGCTGCCATGTTCTCTCTGCACAGGCTTCTGGGAGCTCCATGAGGAGGCTGAGTTTGCAAGGAACCGCTGAGAGGCAGCCTGGTCTACTGAGTGGGCGCCATGGTTTGGGGATGCAGCCTGACCACCAGCATTGCCTGCAGGATTAAGAAAGGAAGCAGGCATCCGAGCGAGCGGAGCAGGCCTCTCCCGTCCAACAAAATGAGGAAAACAGACTCCTGCGTCCAGGCGTGCAGGGATGGACCGCCCTGGCCACCAGACGGAAAGCTGAGGCTGGGTCATTTTCCCAGAGGTTAAGTTTGTCAAGAAGTCAGTATCAGAAGAGGCTTTCACTCATCATTAGCAGTCTTTACCAGGGAAGATAGCGAGACAGACCAGGAAGTTTGTGGAGACATCCTCGCATCAACAAAGCGAGGGGAATCCCATCAGCATCTCCAACAGAAAATGGGAAGAGGGCTTGGCGAGCTCAGGGCCACAGAGAGCAGGCTCGTTGTGGGGCGGCTTTCACTGGAGCATCCAGGGATGCCTGCATTCAGGCCTGCCCTTCACCCTCCCAGCAGAGGAAAGAACAGACAGGGTAAAATAGCAGATGGTCAGTGGACATGGCTTCCTCTGACCTGGGCTTTTGCTCCACACCACCTGACACGGAGAACAAAGAGCCCCAGCAAAGCAGGTGGGGGCCCTAGACGTGCTTGACCTGCAAACCAATCTGGAGGCCTCCCACCCTCCAGCTAACCTCCTGGATCCAGGGCAGGGAACAGCGCCTCAGACCCAGAGTGGAGAGAGGTGGCCGGGCCTCCAGGGGACGCCAGGGCTCAGCTTCCAGACCTCCCATCATGAAGTTGCTTTGAGACTGGCCCACCTGCTCACCCTGGGCCAGTCTTTCCCTGCGTCCAACAAGGCGATGGAGCAAGGACTCTCTGTGGTCCCGCCCAGCCCGCAGAATCCTATGACTTTACAAGCCCATGGTTATTACCCCTGGGTGAGTTGTCTGGCCCACAGGACCATGAACTAAGAAGTCAACCCCAGAACCAGGAGGTGTGTGGAGACGGGAGGCCAGCCCAGCTTCGGCACAGCAGAAACCACCCCAGCCTTACATGGAGAAGCAGGAAACAGACGCAGCTCCTGGGCCAGAGTCTGCTGACCCGGCTGTCACACGTGAAGGCCAGATCTCAGTGGCTCAAGACAATGAGAGTTCACTTCCTATTCTTATTCAGTAACTTCTAATGACCATGGGGGCGGGGGGCCTGGTTTTCCGGGCCAGGTAGCTGAGCAGGGACTCAGGTTCACAGAAGCTCTGACACAGGCTCTTCCCCAGGTGGTTTCTGGGCCTCAGTGTCCACACCCAGTCAGCACAGGAAGGGAATGTGGGGGGGGGGGGTGGAGGGTTTATGGGCCCCACGTTCCACTGGCCTGACCTTGACCACTTGGCTCCACACAGGTGCAACAGGGGTGTAGGGAAAAGTCGTCACTGACCCTGAGCCGGGTCCCCCAGCGGCCACCCAAGGGACCATCTTTCATGGGGGCAACAGGGAAGGTGGTTCCATATGGATGGAGAGGATTAAGTGGGGATAATGTGTGCAAAGGCCGTGGTGGCCCCTGGGAAGCCATTCTGTATGTGTTATCCCAGGTGTCAGACAGAGGGAGGTTATAACATGGGGATAGTTTATTTTAGAGACAATGAAAGTGAAATCGGCATCCCCCGCCCACTACCCGGATTGAGAGGAAAGACTTTGCCATCATCTGGACCCAGCCCCATATCCTCATCTCCCCAGAACCAGCCTGTTCAGCCCCCGGCCCCCTTTTCCTTTCATTCCCCCACCTCTTTGTTCCCAGGGCTGCCTGCCTGCTTTCCAGATTCGAGCTGGTGGCACCTTGCCTCTCGGCTTCTCCTGAGATGCAGCCTCTTCTGCAGGTTAAGTCTGACGTTCATCATGTGTCGACATCACGAGAGAGCCTCTGTTTTCCTTGCTGAGTGCTGTTTGTCTACACACACCGTGGTTTATTTACCCATTTCCTAGGGAGGGACAGTTGGGCTGTCTCTCACTTTTGGCTGGCGCGTGGCGCTGTCACGAATTTGTTTGTACACATCTCTCATGGCCCATGTGCGTGCATTTCCTGAGGGGAAGAGCCTTGAGTCAGAGCATGCGGCAGGCTGGGCTTCAACTGGCGAGGCCAAGCATGTCCGGCGGGGCTATCTCGCTGCCCACCTCCCCCAGTAAGGCACCTCCCCCAGTAAGGCCAGGGCCCCAGGAAATCCTGCCTGTAGGGGTGTGTCCCTTAAGACACCAACCTCCCACCTGACGCTCATTACCTCCCAGTGAGGCTCTCTGGTCCCGCTGGGCGGATCCGGCCCCTGGCAGGTCAGAAGCGGGCCATTTCCTGTTGTCCCTCCACTGACCAGGCTGGGCTCTGAGAGGAAGTGGACGTGCCCAGGCGTCTATCCTGCAAACCAAGGTCAGGCCCTCAAGGTCGGGAGCCGGCTGGGTCCTCGTCATTCACTGCACTGCAGGGCAGGGTCTGCTTTCCCCGCGAGCCCAGGACCAGGCCGAGAAGAGCCAGCAGGGCCTCAGGAGGGCCCTCGGAGGAGGCAGGAAGCTCCGAGGGCTGTGCGTCCCTGGCTGGTGCATAAAAGGAACTCAATTTAAATTCAGGGTGCACATCTCCATGCCTAGCAATCCCAAGGATGACATTCCGTGCAGAAGCCAAGTCACCCGTGCTGGGCAGGCCGCTCCTCCAGAGGGCCTGGCCATCACTGCTGCCAGAGACCATCCCACAGCCAGCGAGGAGCCGAGGACAGCTTCCCGGAGATGGCCAGCGGGAAACGGAGGCCCTCGTGTGACAACCGGCAAGGGCCTGGATCCTCCAAACCACCAGAGGTACTTGCTGAGCCTCCAGACACAGCCTAGCCTCCCGCCCACCCCCCAACTGTGAGATGGCCAAGCTGTGTTGTTTCCTGCTGGTGGTGGGCTTGAGATGCTCAAAGTGGTGGCCACACTGCACAGAGGATTCACTCTGCTGAACATTTTAAATAAAATCACCTCTCAACTTCAACGATCATGCCAAAATGCACAAAGTAATCTTTAAATATTGACGAGCACTCTGGCTCCCCAAACCCCTTAACCAGAAAGAAGGTCAGACTCAACAGTGTAGACTCAGGCTCCGGGTTTCTAAACTGCCTGTGATTTGGGAACCCTGCCTCCGCTCAGGGGGATCCTGTCACCCCTTTCCCTCCCGGGTCTCCAGGTCACCAAAGGATCCTCAAGCTCTGTGCTCTCTGCCCACCCCCCAACGGCGTCACTGCTGTGCTTGCTTAACCCAAGCCGCCAGTCCTGCTGCCTTGGCTCTGCTGGCCATCTGGACATTTGGACCCTGTCTTAGTCCTCTCAGGCAGTCATAACAAAATGCCAAAGACGGGGGGCTTGAGCAACACGGTGCTCCTCACAGCTCTCGAGGATGAGATGTCCAAGGTCAAGGCTGGGACAATTTGGTCTCGAGTGACAGCTCCCTTCATGGCTGTTAGATGGCCACCTTCCTGCTGTCCTCAAATGCCAGGGGTAAAAACTGGGACAGGGTGATCTCATCTCTCCTTATAAGGACACTAATTACATAGGATCAGGGCCCCACCCCTATGACCTCATTTGCCCTTAATTACCTTCATCACGACCCCATCTGCAAATATAGCCACACTGTATTTGGGGGTTGGCTGAGGAGATGGCTCTTTCAGTCCATAAAGGACCCCCGTGGCCGCCTGCAAAGAGCAGCTCATTCATCTCTTCCTCAACAACAGACAAGGGCATCTCCCCAGGACCTTCTCTTACTTCCTCTGACAATGAAGAGACCGGCCAAAAAACTTCCCAAAATGTTTTCCATCAAACCCCAGTGTGCGTGCAAGAGTAGCAGGTGCTTTGTGAAACAAGCAATTCCGCAGTGAAGCAGGTTAGCGGTAGCAAGGTCACATCACGTGTGACAGGCCTCTCGGATGGGGTGATGGGTCTCCTCAGACGGACGGGTGAGCGGCAACGCCTCCAGTCCAGACAGCACGCGGCCACTCACCCTTCTGAGCCCAGCCCGTGAGTTCGGTCCCCGCGCCCCCAAGGTGAGTCAGAGTCCATGGAGGAGACCCGCCTCATCCAGCAGACAGATGAGTCCCAGAGCAGCCAGTGTCAGGGCCGGACCACCGCTCCCACCCACTCTCTGACACGTCCTGACCCAGTTCCTGCCTCAGCCACAGTTTACTGCCGCTTCACAAGCTGCTTGAAAGGTCACTTCTCTGCCAATCCATGAACACACTAAAATAAGAAGCTTTCCCTCCCTTTTCCTTCCTTCAAATGTTTCAAAGAGCATCGAGTCCTGCATTAGCTACTCCAGGCTCCTCACTCAGACTCATCACCCCAGGCAGCGC
This sequence comes from Cervus canadensis, assembly GCF_019320065.1. Classification (NCBI taxonomy): domain Eukaryota; kingdom Metazoa; phylum Chordata; class Mammalia; order Artiodactyla; family Cervidae; genus Cervus; species Cervus canadensis. The sequence continues at coordinate 100,040,372 of NC_057390.1, read as the reverse complement.
CCAGGGAGGGACCCGTAACCACACTCCTGATGGAGTGCGTGCGTGCATGCCAAGTCACTTCAGTCGTGTCCGACTCTTTGCAACCCTATGGACTGTAACCCACCAGGCTCCTCTGTCCGTGGGATTCTCCAGGCAAGAACAGTGGAGTGGGTGGCCATTCTGTCCTCCAGGGGATCTTCCCAACCCAGGAATCAAACCTATGTTTCTTATATCTCCTGCATTGGCAAGAGGGTTCTTTACCACTAGCAACACCTGGGGAGCCCATGGATGGGGAGGCACAGAAGGAGTAGGATCAAAGCCCTGGGTCCTGACAAGGTGGGGACCCCGCAGGAGGCACCCAGGGGCAACCGCCCGGTGCACCAGCAGTCCGCTGGGAAATGATCAGAGCCTGGCACACAGCTGGAGCTCAAAATAGATGCAGCTGAGCCACGCCCAGGTGGCTGGAGCGGCAAACCGCAGCCCCCTACACCTGCCCCACAGAGCCGTCAGCCCACCAGGAAGATGGATGGTAAAGACCAGAGGCGTCCGGGGCTCTGGAGGCAGAGCTCCCTCACCTCCATGGCCACACCCCACTTTCTGGGCTGCACCAGCCCTCTCCTGGCATTGCTACCAAACCCAGGAGGGCATCAGGCCTCTCAAGCATGGCTGAGCCCTGACGTCCCCGCAGGACCTGGGTTGGCACAGCTTCTCCATCGGGGTCCCGCTGCCCGGCCTGGGGAGCGGTCAGCTCAGCCTCCAGCTGCCTCCTCCCTCAGGTTCAGCTCCTCCTGCACTCCACACTCAGAGCGCGCGAGAGGGCCCCAGAGGTCCAGCCACTCAGCCTAACGCTGGACGCTCTGTCGGGGCAGTTACTTGGGGTCCCCCAGGGCTGGACGCTCTGTCAGGGCAGTTACTCGGGGTCCCCCGGGACTGGACACTCTGTCGGGGCAGGTACTCAGGCTCCCCTGTGGCTGGACGCTCTGTCGGGGCAGGTACTCAGGCTCCCCCGTGGCTGGACGCTATGTCGGGGCAGGTACTCAGGCTCCCCCAGGGCTGGACGCTATGTCGGGGCAGGTACTCGGGGTCCCCCAGGGCTGGACGCTATGTCGGGGCAGGTACTCGGGGTCCCCCAGGGCTGGACGCTATGTCGGGGCAGGTACTCAGGCTCCCCCACGGCTGGACACTCTGTCGGGGCAGTTACCCGGGGTCCCCCGGGGCTGGACGCTCTGTCAGGGCAGGTACTCAGGGCTCCCCCGGGGCTGGACATTCTGTCGGGGCAGGTACTCGGGGCTCCCCCGGGGCTGGACGTTCTGTCAGGGCAGTTACTCGGGGCTCCCCCGGGGCTGGACATTCTGTCGGGGCAGTTACTCGGGGTCCCCCGGGGCTGGACGCTCTGTCGGGGCAGTTACTCGGGGCTCCTCCGGGGCTGGACGCTCTGTCGGGGCAGGTACTCAGGGTCCCCCAGGGCTGGACGCTCTGTCAGGGCAGTTACTCGGGGCTCCCCCGGGGCTGGACGCTCTGTCGGGGCAGTTACTCGGGGCTCCCCCGGGGCTGGACGCTCTGTCGGGCAGGTACTCAGGGTCCCCCGGCTGGACGCTATGTCGGGGCAGGTACTCGGGTCCCGGGCTGGACACCTGTCGGGCAGGTACTCGGAGGGCTGGACGCTCTGTCGGGCACTCAGGCTCTGTATGGCTACTCAGGACGGCTGGACGCTATGTCGGGGCAGGTACTCGGGGACGCTACTCGTCGGGCTGCAGGTACTCAGGCTCGGGCTGGACGCTATGTCGGGGCAGGTACTCGGGGTCCCCCAGGGCTGGACGCTATGTCGGGGCAGTACTCAGGCTCCCCCGCGGCTGGACGCTATGTCGGGGCAGGTACTCGGGGTCCCCCAGGGCTGGACGCTATGTCGGGGCAGGTACTCAGGCTCCCCCGCGGCTGGACGCTATGTCGGGGCAGGTACTCGGGGCTCCCCCGGGGCTGGACGCTCTGTCGGGGCAGTTACTCGGGGCTCCCCCGGGGCTGGACGCTCTGTCGGGGCAGTTACTCGGGGCTCCCCCGGGGCTGGACGCTCTGTCGGGGCAGTTACTCGGGGCTCCCCCGGGGCTGGACGCTCTCGTCCCCCGGGGCAGTTACTCGGGGCGGGGCTGGACGCTCTGTCGGGGCAGTTATTCGGGGTCTGTCGGGGGGGGCTGGACGCTGTCGGGCAGGTACTCAGGGCTCCCCCGGGGTGGACAGGTACTCGGGGCTCCCCCCGGGCTGGAAGGGGCAAGGCCTCGTAGCAGCACGCAGCAGTCACTCGGTTCCCCCTCTGGACGCTCTGTCGGGGCAGTTACTCGGGGCTCCCCCGGACAGTGCTCTGGACGCTCTGTCGGGGCAGTTACTCGGGGCTCCCCCGGGGCTGGACGCTCTGTCGGGGCAGTTACTCGGGGCTCCCCCGGGGCTGGACGCTCTGTCGGGGCAGGTACTCGCGGGGCTGGACGCTCTGTCGGGGCAGTTACTCGGGGTGCCCCGGGGCTGGACGCTCTGTCGGGGCAGGTACTCGGGCTCCCCTGAGGCTGGGCAAGGCCTCGCGGGCCTGTAGCACCAGCAGTCACGTTTCCCCCCGTCCTCCTCCCCCTGCCCCGCCCAGTGTGGACCAGTCACACCCCAAATCGGGCACAGCCTCTGCATCCAGAACACGCAGCCTGAGGCAGTGGTTCCGGAGCGGTCCGAGAAGGCAGGCCCTGAGGGGACAAGACGCTCATGGATTCTGTCCCCACTCAAGCGGGGTGGGGTCTGGGTGTCACACCCCAGGCCAGGAGGAACCAGGTCGGTGTTGCTGCTGGCAGGACCAGATGAAAGAACCAAGAACCAAGGCCTGGATGGTCACTGCCAAGCCCACCAATGCCTGAGAAAAAACAAGGGACCCCTGGGGGCGGGGCAGGCCGTCAGAGCCCAGGGGTGAAAGCCAGGGGGCCTGCAGGGACGGGGTGGCTCAGAACACCCAGGAGAACCCAGAGGGCCAGGATGGTCAGAGAGCCAGATGTCCGGCTGTGTGGGCCTGCTGGGCCAAAGGCCTGGTTGAGGAAAGCTGGACCCACTGCACGTGGGATGAAATATCTGAAGCTACGCCCTTCCCGGGTCCTTGGAGCCTTCTGAGCGCGGATGGCGCCCACGCAGGGGAGGCCCTCCCCCACGAGACAGGCTGGGCCCCGGACCCGGGACCCGCAGCATCACTGCTTGCAAATGGACAACACAAAGAAACTAGAGTGAAAGAGAAAGTCGCTCCCTCATGCCCGACTCTGCGACCCCACGGACTACAGTCCATGGCATTCTCCAGGCCAGAACGCTGGAGTGGTGGCCTTTCCCTTCTCCAGGGGATCTTCCCAACCCAGGGGTCTAACCCAGGGCCCCCACATTGCGGGCGGATTCTCTACCAACTGAGCCACCAGGGAAGCCCTGGAAACTGAAAGAAGAGTGTGCATGCGAGGTTGGGGTGAACGATGGACCAAGAACCCAACCGCCACTTCTGAACAACCAGGAGCAGAAGCAGGGGGCCGGGGTCCTGCGCGTGCCCCCTGCACTCACCTGAGGGTGGGCCAGCCACCTAAGCCGCCCACCCCCCACATAAGGAGCCAGCTCGCCCCGCCCCCTCAGCCAGAGAGCAAGCAAGGGGACCTGTGGGTTGTTCTCATCCCCACTGCTGCCTCAGGGGCCCTGGTAAAGCCTTGGCTGACTTTCTCATCTGGCCTCATCAACTTGTATTGATTAAGGAGGCCAAGCACCCTGGCCTGTAGGTAACACGGCCCCATAATTGGGGCTAGGTCACAGCCTGGTTAGGTACAGGCGGGTAGGGGGCAGCTCCCCAGCAGTGGAGGCTAGGACCCAGACACGCGACTCCATCCGAGGGCGCCGGGGCAGAGGCTGGGCTGTGCAGTCGTCAGGGAAGGAGCCGCCTCGAGCTGGTCCCCTGGCCGGGGAAGCTGACAAGCCTCAGTGGGAGAAGCAGAGAGACCTGGGCTGCAGCAGGCCGTCTGTCAGCAGCGGAGACCCGCTCACCTTCTTAAAGGCCCTCCCAGGGCCCCAGGGCCGGGTCGGGGGACCCCGGACCCTCCACGGCAGGGTCACGTGCCCAGAGCCACCCCGGGTGCAGCACAACAACCACTCAGCTTGCTCCTCGGGGGTCTGGGGCCCCAACCCATGAGTTGGAGGAGGAGGAAGCCCCGAGCTGGGGCACGGAGGGGCCGCTGGGTTTGGGGGGCAAACGCAGAACCACCGACAGCAGGCTCATTATCTGCCCTATTTAGCTGCACAGCCCCGGGGAGCAGACCCCAGCCTGAGCCCAGAGCCACCCTGACGGCCTCTGGGCCCCGCGAGCCTCTCCCCGAGCCCAGGCAGGAGGCAGGCCTCCCTCACGCTCACAGCAGCTTCTCCTGAAATTGTAGGAGAGAAATAAAAGCTCGCTTAGAACTGCGTCCCAAGGGACTCAAATTTTCCTCAAATACTGAATTCAAAACGCTTTTTCCACTTCCCTTGAAAGGGGTATCAGAAACTGTACTTGAAGCATTCTCCATCCATGTCACAAGTGTTATAAAACCTCCATGCAGCTAATTTTGTCCACCTGGTTTCTGTATTTCCCAAATAAAACTTCACAAAGACCTAAAATCCCTTCCCATTCCAAAGCGCGCTGGAGAGCATAGTCACAGGGCGGGTGAGAGGCTCCAGGCAGTGGGCGCAGGGCGGGGGGCCCAGGCAGAGTGGGCGGGGGGTGGGGGGGGCAGCCTGTGTCTAAGCTCGGGCCGAAAGCTGCAGGCCCGCTAATCTGATCTCATCAGCGCACCCCCGCCCCGGACCCGGCTCTGGGACTCGGCTGGAGTCTTGCCCAGAGGGGGGCCCTTCAGCAGCTCCAGGCCCCCTCCGCCAGGCCGCCCTCCCCAGCCCCCTCTCCCGGGCGCCCCACAGGCTGAGTCAGTCGTGGCGGAGAAGCAGCGGTGGTGTCCAGGCCACAGTCTCAGACTTGCTGATGGCAGGGCTAGGGAGCGGGCCTGTCTCAGGGCTGACACCAGAGCAGGGCCCCCTGCACCCGTCCCCCCCACACCCGCCTCCTTCCCGGGGCTGCGGCCCCCGTGTTCCCTCAAGGCTGCCCGCCAGCTGCGGGGGCCGGAGCAGAGGCCGCGGGGGCCACGACGCTTCCTGCTGGCTGAGCATTTGTGAAACACCGTTTCAGAGGCAGGGACGCTAAGGCCCAGGCAGTGGATGTCCCTCTCTCCAGGCTGCAGGGCTGAGCCGGCTGGGACGAGCCTGCGCATCACGAACCTGCCCGTCGGGGCCACGCACACCTCACCGCCCTCAGGCCAGCACACAGGGGCAAAGCCAGGCCCACCAGGGAGCAAGCGGCGGCCAAGGACGGCCGGCGGTGCACACAGGTCCAGAGCGCTCTCACTGACTTGTGCTGAGACCCTCCAGGGGCCCTGAACGCATCCACTCTGCACTGCTTCAGGGCTGGGGGCACAGCTGCCTCTGGCTGCATCCCAGCAAATCCACACCCCCACCCTTCGGGCTTCTGGGCCCGGGGGCGTGGGTGGAGTTGGGGTGTGGCTTGGCGCTTGTCTAGGAGAGGGGACAGCCCCGGGCAGGGAGGGGAGCTCAAGAGCAACTCCTGGGCCCCAGGCCGCCTCCCCTCCCACAGGCCCAGCCTCCCGGGAAGCCGTCCAGAAGAGGAGGAGGAAAACGTTCATTTCCTGAACATGCGTGCAAAAAGGGAAGCATGCAGGCCGCGTCCACGTGGCAGTCCTGAGCGCCCGCGGGGCCTGCAGCCCGGCCTCCGTGGCTCCCAGGAGCTGGGGGGCCCTGCAGCACCATCAGGGCCCTCGCCCCTGCCGGCCCCTCGTGGCCCAGCCCTTCCTGCCCTTCTCACCCTCGGCCCGCCCCCCCCGCAGAGCCGGCTCTGCCTCGCCCCTGACCCAGGCCGGCAGGGACAGGGCCCAGGAGCGGGCGGGGTGTGGGGACACGCAAGGGTCTCCCACCAGCAGGAGTTGGGCTCCCCCGGCCCCCAGGGCCAGGACCAGGCTTTTCCTCGGGGCAGGAACCATGCCTCCCCATGCGAGGTCGGCCCCGGGCACTGGGTCACAGTCCAGGACAAGACCCAAGAGTCTCCACTCTGGGTCCCACGGGGAGAACAAACAGGCCAGCCCACCAGGCGCCTCCCGGCCTGCAGACAGGAGAGGCGGACAGGGTGGAGAGCAGGGAGGGGGCGGGGCGCCCCAACAGACCCGCAGAAGTGGACGCCGCGTGAGGACAGGGCGACAGAGAGAGGCCGGGGCCCAGGGTGAGGGCTCTGGGCAGAGGGCACAGCAAGTGCAAAGGCCCTGGGGTGGGAGGGGCGCCCGGGAGGCCACCGTGCGGTGGGCAGAGCAGGCCGAGCAGCGCCCCAGGGTCGGATGGGCTGCCTCTGCCCCCTTGTCCCGATGCGCAGACACCCAATGCCTGGGGGGAGGAAAGCGAGAGTGCCCAGCAGACCCCCAGCCTCTCCCCAAACCCACACCGAGCCCCACCACGTCGGAGCCTCGAGTGTCTCCCAGCTGGTCGTTGGGCGCCCCCTCCAGGCCACGCGAAATCCTCCCTGGGAAGTCCCGCCCTGAGGACCCTGGGGACACACCATCCAAGGCAGGAAGGAAAACCTTGCACACGGCAGGCGGGGGCGGGCTGGCCCCCTGCAGACCCTGCTGCTTGCAGCCCTCTGGGGGAAGCCTGCGATGACAGGACACCCAGGAGGCAGTTCTGGAAGGTTCTGAGTGTTTGCCCGGTACATCCCCGCATCCCGAGGGGTCTGCAAGGGCCTGCGTGGCCAGGGTTTGGGCAGCTCCCCGGGGGAAGTCAGGGGAAGGAGGGGGCCCGCAGGAGGGTGGTCAGCAGGGCACTGGGGGCTGCCAGTGGGCACTCGGGACCCGCGGACTCACAGGAGAAGACATGGGCCTGCCTGGCCCCTGCCTGCGCCCCCTCCACGCCCTCGCCACCCACCTCCTTGCAGACCCCCAGAAGGAAAGGCAGAAGCCGGAAGGCTGTGCTGACAGGGGGCGGCTGGGCCCCAGGCTCAGGATGCACGTGGTCTCCCGACAGCCCGGCGGGAAGGATGCCATCCCCGACATGGACGGCCGCCCGCGGGCTCGCGGTTCCCCTCCCGGGCGGCGGCTCCTGGGTGCAGAAGCCGGGCTCAGTCCAGGTCAGATGGCAGAGCTGAGCCCCGACGCTCAGCGGAGCTCGGCCTGGGGCTGAGACGGAGCTCCCACCCAGCCCCCGTTTTCCGAAATGAAGTGGGCTCAAGTCAGAGGACCTAGAACTTCCTCCCCTCGAAAGTCAGCACAGGCCAGCAGCCTCACCTCCTGGGCAGACACCCAGCGCGGGTGCGGTGAACCGTGCGGAGGGGAGTTCTAGCGGGGGGCAGCCGGGAGCTCCCGTTGCTTACCCCAGAGGTGCCCGACGGCCCTCCAGCCCTGCTAGGGTCTCGGGAAGGGCAGGCCACAGCTCCTCGGGATCCAGATCCCTGTGTGGGGAGGGCCAGGCGCCCTCAGATGCCATCTGTACCCTCAAGGCCCGAGAAGCCCCCTGCTCAGCCGCCAGCCCTCTCCCAGGAAACGCTGACTGTGGGGCCAGGCCTGGCCCGAAGGCCCTGACTCTAGTTGGGGACCTGGCAGGTGGAGCCAAGGACCCCCGGAGGCCCACAGTCCCCCAGAGACGGGACAGCCCAGGGTCCCACTGGCGAATGGACTCCATGCGGACCCAGGACAGGGAGGTGCAGGCCCAGCCCCTGGCATCACACGGGAAGGGAACAACCCTCAGACCATCCCCAGGGTCAGGGCTGGGGCCCCCACTTGTTGGGAACCGGGGAGGGGCCGGGTGACCTGCTGGGTGACCTGCTCGGCCCAAGGCCCCCGCGTGAGGTCGGCTGGCCCTCCAGCTCCCGGAGCCCGGAGGCCAGGCGCTGAGCCTCCGACAGTCCCTGCAGACCCGGAGCCCAGGGCAGCACCTGGGAGCACCCCCCCGCCAGATGTCCCTGCGGTCCCCCAGCTGCCTGCACCAGGCCCCTCTTGGTGGGCTTCCTCTGCCCCCTAGTGTCCGAAGCCGCAGGGCCCATGGGGTCAGCGGGGCGCGAGGCCTGTGACGGGCCGTCACCCCTGCTCCCTGCGGCCACGCAGCGGGGAGAGCGCAGGCGGGGGGACCAGGACCCCAGCCGGCCCTGCTCAGGACGTGCGCTCTGCGCTTGCCCTCTTGAGGGTCCCAGTCTCTCGAAGGAGGAGCCCCACGCTCTCATTCTGCACCAGGGCCCATGAATCTGCTGCTGGTCCTGTTCCCAGCTTTCAAGCTGGGTGGGTCAGAGTCAGCCACGCCCCCACCCCCGACCTCAGCTGCTCATCTGTGAAATGGGTTTATGCACAATTCCCAGGGTGGTCTGGGGACCGAGGGAAACAGAGACAGACTCTGGAGCTCTTGGGCAGATGAAAGGGATGCCAGGAGGCGGGGGTCGGAGGGGCAGAGAAGGGGGGCTGGAAGAGAGGGTTGGGGGACGGGGGGGAGGGGCATCGCTGAGGACGGAGCTGCCAGTGTCCCGGCCCCCTCCCTCCCTCTCTCTCTCTCTCTCTCTCCCTCCCTCTGGTCGTCACCTCCCCTTCCCTCTCTCTCTCTCTCTCCTCTCTCTCTCCTTCTCTCTCGCTCTCTCTCTCTCTCCTCTCTCTCCCTCCTCTCTCTCCCTCTCTCTCAGTCGTCTCTCTCTCTCTGTCACCCTCTACTCCCCCTCCCTCCTCTCTCTCCCTCTCTTCTCCCCCCTCCTCTCTCCCTCCTCTCCCTCTCCCCTCACTCATCTCTCCCTGCTTCTCCTCTCCGTCCAGTCTCATCGCATCACCTCTCCTCTCCCCTCCCTCTCTCTCTCTCCCCCTCTCTCACCTCTTCCCTCTCTCCTCTCCTACTCTCTCCCTCCTCTCTCTCCCTCTCTCGTCCCCCTCCCTCCTCTCTCATGCCTCTCTCTCGCCCTGTCCTCTCCTCACCTCTCTCTCTCTCCTCTCTCTCTCTCTCCCTCTCTTCCTCTTCTCTCCCTCTCTCTCGCCTTCTCTCGCCCTCTCTCTCCCTCTCTCTCCCTCTCTCTCTCTCCCTCTCTCTCCCTCTCTCTGTCTTTCTCTCTTTCTCTCTCTCTTTCTCTCCCTCTCCTCTCTCCCTGGCTCCTTCTCCCCCTCTCCCTCTTCTTCTCTCTCTCTCCTCTCTCTTTCCTCTCTCTCTCTCCGCCTTCCCTCTCTCTCTCTCTCTCCTCCGCCTTCGCATCCTCGTCTCACTTCTCTCCCTCTCTCTCCGCTCCTCTCCCCTCATCCCTCTCTCCCTCTCTCTCCCTCTCCCTCTCTCTCTCCTCTCTCTCTCCCTCTCTCTCTCTCTCTCTCTTCTGTAATCGGCTGCCCTCCTCCACCCTCGCTCAGTCTCCACCCTCACCCAAGGAGCCGGGAGGAGGACTCGGCGTGAGTCCCGTGGAAAAGAAGTGGCCGCACATTTTCCGAGATGTTGGAAACATTGTTTTGGCAACACGGAGGCTGCGCCGCAGCCCGAGACGTCCTGACATGAAACAAGCCTGACCCGCTTCCCAGCGCCGGCTCCCAGCTGCTGGACTCACGGGGCGGGGGGGGCCGGCCTGCCGGCTTCCAATGGCCTCGGCCTCGTCTGCGGGCCAAGATACAACTCATGGTGAGTTTGTTTCTGCAGTTGCTAAATAGCAACGCCGCGTCCGTGTGGACAGTCTTCTACTGTGCATGGACTTTCTGGGCCAAAAGGGGCCCAGGTCTACTGGTGAAAACCTCTCACGGTGCAGGGGAGAAACCAAGGCCCAGACCTCAGAGCAGACAACCGAACTGGGGGCGGGGGCTCCAGCCAGGTCAGGGGGTGTCCTGGGAGGGGCCAGCCTGGGGAGAACAGCATCAGTGTCAGCCCTGGGGGCCGAAGCCTCACCGTCCCACCCGTGCATGGTTCTGAGCATCAAGGACCTCATTCCACCTGAGCCAGCTGGTACGAGACCTGACTCACGGAGGGCAGCAAAAACACACTCAAGAAAGCAGGGAGCGCCCGTGAAGGGCTTGGACGGGTGAACAGGAGCTCACCAGGCTGGCCAAGCAGACGCAGGGACCCCGACCACGTGGTGCACGGCAGGAAGGAGGTCAGTAGACGTCATCCTGGGGGAGCAGGCCCACCTCCCCCCTTCATCCCGGCTCCCCTCGGCACGCAAGGGACCCTAGAAAGACCTCCTGCCAGGGAGGCGGCTCTTTTCCCCATCCTCTTAGGTTCAGTTTTGGAGGCCTGCAAACTAAACTGGCAAGAGACAGGTTATGGAGAGAACAGACATATTCCTGTGCATATATGGTTGGGAGTTTATGGAAAAACATGATCAGAGGAAGAATTAGAATATGGGGTGCTGCCTTAGGGGGACACGACGAGGGAGGGGAGGGGGGAAGGGCGCTGGCAGGGGAAAGGCCTCCCGGGCCCTTGGGAGGAGGCGGGCTGTGCGCGCTTCGCATGTGTCTGCTCAGGGGCAGGGTGCAGCCCCAAGTCCCCGCAGAGACCGTCTTCAAAGCCTGGTGGCTCCTAGGAGGGGATCTATGAGAACCGGATTCTTCAGAGTTCTCGGGGGAGTCTCTGCTTTCAGGCAGGTAAGAGATTTGGGAACTCAAACGCCTTCGGTCAACACAGCTTCTCTGCTGCAGAGGCCTATCGGGGACTCTACGCAGCGTTCCCCAGAGCCTCCACCCAGCTCACGGGTGTTCGCTGAAGACAGGGCCCACAGAGGCTCAAGCTTCCTCGGGTCACCTCCTTCCTGAAGGTCCCATGCCAGCGAGAGTGGCCTCTCCGCTGCGGACAAGGCTGCTTGGTGCAGAGGTGGGGGCACCTCGGGCAGGGGCCCTCCAGGGTGGCTGAGCCCCCGTGCAAGCTGATCCCCAAGAGAGCCGCTCGGGCGTGTCCCCGAAGGGCCCTGTGTCTGGGGGTCTGGTCGTCGCAATGCCTGGGAATGCCCTGAACCCCACCACCCCCCACCCCCACAGGTCACAACTGGCTCCGTCAGCACGCTGGGTGCAGGTGAGGCGGGGAGCGGAAGGGCCCGTCTACGCGGACGAGAGGGGAGACGAAGGCCTGCAGGCCACCCGGGGCCCGCTTCCACTTCCTGGGCCCAGTTCAGCCACCCCGCAGAGCCCGGGTGACCTCAGCGGCAGCAGGGAGCGGGTCTCTGCCCCGGGCCGTCCAGGCTCCCGCGGGAAGTGGCTCTCGGGGACCGCCTCTAGCCTAACACATGAGCCAAGGCCACTGGGCCCGGTGACGCCAAAGCCGGGGACACAGTCAGCGCTGGGCACACAGAGGTCAGTCGGTGAGTGGGGCAGAGCGGGGCTCGGGAGAGGCAGCGGCTCAGGCCTGCAGCCCTACCCCGGGGGTCTGACCCGTCGCCTGCCTGCCTAGAAGCCCCAGGATGGCCCGCCGGGGCCCTGGACACGGATGCCCTCCACACCAGCTGGCCCCGGGGGGCGGCCCATTTCCAGCAGCACGAGGCAGAGCTGTGAACCTCCCTGCCCCCCACATCTCAGGCCCACACTCACCTGTTGTGAGCCCCTTCCCCAGGGAGCAGAGAGCCTCACAATCCAACCTCAGCCTCACTCTGAGTTCCCTGAACAAGGACTCGAGTTTCCAACATGAAACAGGAGCTCCATCTCCAGTGGGATTGCCAAGGCCGAGGCCGCCAGCCTAGAACTCACTGGCCGCCCAGGCCCCGGACTGGCTGGGCCAAGGGAAATGGGGCTTCACTTTCTCCAGGCCCCCCAGCTGCACTGCCGGCTCACGGGCCCAGGGCAGCTTCCCCCCCACCCCCGACCCTCAACTCCAGCTTCACGAAAGGGGTGCATCTGAGCTGTGTCCCCTGGAGGCCTTCACTGGTCAAACCCAGGGACGCTGACCAGGAGAGGCCCCCAGGGAACCCCGAAGAGGCCACGGCCCAACAGTGGAAGAGGAAGGCAGCCCCAAGCCCCTGGGGGCCCCAGGAACAGGGGCCCAGAGGATGGCCCCCAACCCAGGCAGGTGTCTCCAGGGCCTCGGGCTTGCGCAGAAGGAGAAGGCCGAGAGAACCGGGTGATGAGAGGGCAGGGGAGCTGCGGCGGGGGGGACTCTGGGGGGTCGGGGGGCACCCCGGGGGGGTCGGGAGGGGCCGGGGAGGCGAGGTCCGGCCTGACCCTTGTCTGAGAGCAGCCTTCGGGTTTGCATGCTGAGCTTTACCTCATGTGTCTTCGGCGGAGGGGAGAGATGGTCAGATCGGGGTGAGGACAGAGGGACCTCCAGCAGGAGGGGGTGACCCGGACCCTGCTGCTGCTGGGGGCAGGGGGGAGCCGGCCGTGCGTGGAGGTGGCCGTCGGCGTGGAGACGGACGGCAGGACAGCGGCAGGCCCCCGAGGCCCGCTCCCTGAGGGAGCCTGGACAGTCCAGGGCAGAGACCGCCTTGCTCTCTCACCTGTGGAAGTGGAGGTCGGGCGCAGAACGGGCTTAGAGCAGGAACCTTCTGCCCTCCTTTGAAAACATTCTTAATTTAAATGAAGAGGAGCGCTGAGTAACAGGCAATGGAAGCTGCTGTTAGGGGCAAGTTTGGGATGGTCTCCAGGCCAGTGACCTGCAGGCACAGGGGACCTTCCAGAGCCTGGGGGGTGGCCAGGGCCACACTCCCGTGGGCGGGCACCAGCCGGCCAGGACAGCAGGGTCGCCCGTCTCAGCCTCCAGCCTGCGGCCCAGCCGGCGTTTGGTTGGCTGGGATTTTATTGCCCAGTTGTTGTAAAGGTTTCTGTTCCTCCCTTGCTCCTGCAAAATTGATGGTCTCGCCCTCCAGACAGGCTTCAGGCAGAGGGATGCGTCTGGGGGCGGGGGGCGGAGGCGGCTCTGTGGCTGCCTGTTTGTCTCCCCAAGGAGAAGTCGCAGGAGTTTGGCTGCGATAACAGAGGCGGGAGACACGGGGAACACAGGAGCTGTGTGCTCCTAACGCACGCGCCCGGCTTCCCTGGCGGCTCAGATGGTAAAGAATCTGCCTGCAGTGCAGGAGACCTGGGTTCGATCCCTGGGTCAGGAAGAACCCCTGCAGGAGGGCATGGCTACCCACTCCAGTATTCTTGCCTGGAGAATCCCATAGACAGAGGAGCCCGCGGGCTACAGTCCATGGGGTCACAAAGAGTCAGACACGACTGAGCGACTAACAGTTACTTTGGGACTGCAGCCTCTCCACTGCACCCAGCGCTGCCCCTTTTCAGAGGGGCACCCCCTCCCCCTCCCTCAAAGCCAGATGCTGACTCTCCTCCAGCCAAGCCCCGGGGTACCCTGGCATCATGACTGCAGCCCCATCTCTTCCCCACTTCCCCCCAGCCATAGCTACTGACCGCAGCCTCCGTCCTGCCTCCACCCCGCTCCACCAGTGGGCCCGGCCCAGCAGAGCCCCCTGGGAGGTGGATGCCCAGCAGATGGATGCGGCGCTCAGCCCGGCTCCAGGGACACGGCTGCCGAGTCAGCCCCCATCACCCTGGCTTGGCTCGTGGCCACGTGCTAAGCCGAAACCTCTACGCCAGAGGTGGGGGCTCCTCTTTTATCCCCACTTGACGGACAAGGACACCGCAGCCAGAAAGCCCAGGGACGTGCCTGCGGTCAGGCGGCCAGAGGTGAAACGCACATCCCTCTCTCTGAACACACACAAAGAGCCCGCACAGCCCCCCCGGGTCCATTTAGCTCAGGGCAGAAGGCAGACAGGGAGACCTGGGTGCTGGCTCAACTCAGAGACAGACAGAACCCATCCTGCATATCAGACACGGGCTCCTGTCTAGGAGAAGAGCCAGGCGCGTGAGGAAACTGGCCTCAGGATAGTGCCCCCAGGGCGCTTGCGGAAAAGGCCAGGGCAGGGCCCGGGGACCAGGAGGACGCCATGGAGTGAGTGTATGACCTATGACCCCTCGGGGGCCCGCTGACCGGGAGGACGCCGTGGAGTGAGCCCGTGTCCCCCTGAGGGCCCAGTGACAGGGAGGACCCCATGGAGTGAGCGCATGACCCCGGCTGCAGCCACACGCGCTGGGAAGCCGGCTGCCTGCATCTCCCCAGCAGGATGCTGAATGCTGGCACGTGATCCTCAGGTGACCGGGACACTGTCTGAGTCCTGTCAACGTGAGGATGTGAGGGGAAGCTCTGGCCGCAGCCCCTGCGCTTCTGAGAGCCGTCCAGGAGGCCTGGGGTGCTGGCGGTACCGGCCAGCAGGGTGCCCCGCCATGAACACCCCAGATGCCCACCAGGCAGAGCGCAGGGGCCCGCGAGGAGGCAGGCAGCAGGTCACAGGGCGCCCAGGGCTGCGGCGTGTCTGCGGTCAGACCCCAGGGCCTTCTGGAGGGTGAGCCCGGCAAGGGACGTCATCCCTCACTGAGCTCTGGAAGGTTCTTCCCCCACGTGCACGCACCTGTCCACGCAGGTATCGAGACGCAACCCCCTGCCCCGGCCGCAGACCAGCAGACAGAGCCGCGGCTGACGCCTCCCTCCTCTGGGCCTCAGGGTCCCCTGCGGCGCCCAGCAGGCCTCACGGGGCCCCAGGCAGGACCGCAAGGGCCGGGCCTCCAGCCGTGAGGACCGCAGAGTGGGGAGGGAAGGGCCCGTCACAGCAGCGGCCCAGGGGCAGGGAGCTCGGGCAGGCCTCACAGAATCCTATCGATGCCCCACCAGATGGACACTGACACCAGAAATGAGCAGAAATGCTTGATGAGAGAGTACTGTGGAGAACCAGGGTGAGCTTCCTGGAGGAGGCCACACCCAAGCTGGTCCCAACCCCACGTGACTCAGGACGGGGCTTCTTTCTCTAATCCAGGGGTTCTCAGCCGGGAGCATTTTGTCCCCCCCCGCGCACCCAGGGAACATCTGGCAATGGCTGGAGACATTTGTGGCTATCATAGCTGGGGTGGAAAAAAGAAAACCACCAGTGTGAGCCGCCTGGAGCTGCCAGAGCTCAGATGACGGGCTGGGGTTGGGCAGCCCTGGAGGGCCTCCTAGAGGAGGTGCAGGCCGAGGTGCTCAGCCAGAGACGGAGGTTCGTGGCCTGGGAGTTCTGAGTCCAGGGTCCCCTAAGCCTGGTCCACCCTGGGGGCTCCTGACGTCTCCAGGTGCCAGACCTTGGGCGGGGCACTCACACCTGTCAGGCCCTTAGATCCTTCCAGTAACCCGAGGAGGCCAGTGCTGCTAAGATCCCATTTCACAGAAGGGGAGACTGAGGCTCAGAGCTATGGGAGGCCTGCTCAGGGCCCTGGAGGTCACAGGTGGTGTAGCTGGGAGTCACACCCAGGCCGCTCCACCTGGAAAGCAGGTGCCCTCTCGGGGCCCCCAGGCCTGGCACCAACTCCCCTTGGCCAACACAAGCAGCACGTGTGGAGAGCCCTGCGCCAGCCAAGCCTTAGGCTGGGGCCCTGTCCCCGGCTCTCCCAAGAGACAAGACTTCTGTTTGTGGAATGGCGGAAGACTCAAGGTCAGACTGTGGGGTCCACGTGCCGAACCCAGCAGAGTCCAAAGGAGCAAGAAGCTCAGGAGGGCTTCCTGGAGGAGAGGGTATGGTCGGGAATGGCCTCAGAGTGCTCCCTGTGGAAGCCCCCAGCCCAAGTGGCTGAGGCCACTTGGGGATAATGCAGTCGGGGTCTACCCCAGGCTGCACTCACATCAGGCCAGGAGCCCCAGTGCAGGCTGGAGGCCTGCCACCCCAGACGGCCCTGCCCCTCCCACCGAGCTGCAGACAGCTGCGTCCCGATGCCTCAGGCCAGGCACAGCGAGCCTTCACCATCCTGGCGCACCCCCTGGCCCACGGCGAGGCCCCTCTGTTGGTGCGTGGTTCTCGGGCTCCCAGGGTGCCTGTGTTTCCCGTGGGGGGACAAGACCTTCAAGGGGCCTCCGAGGAGGGTTTCTGATTAACCATTTGGCATCCTGTGTCACCCAGGGGCAAGCCAGCCCTGGTGCCCACCCAGGCAGAGAGGCGCCTCACCACCAGTGCCGTGGAGAGGTTTCGGGGTGCCCGCTCCCAAGATCAGGAGCTTCAGTAAATACTCCAGCGTCTGCCACTTCAGCTGCGCCCCCACCCAGAGGACAGTCCGCTTCTTGTACCTCTGTACCCCCGCCAGCTTCCCGCAAAGAGCTAACGCAGCAATCGTGTCTGTCACCCTGCAGCCAGACCTTGACGTTCGTTGTCTCGTCCCCCCGCCCCGCCCCAGGACCGAGGATGCACAGGGCAGCTCCTTCTGGGGGCTGACCAGGCACCAGGGCCCGCCCGACTGACCCCTGCCTGGCGCTCCCACCTCGGCCCAGGCCCGCGGCAAGTCCAGCAGGGAGGCTCGGCCCGACGAGCCGACAGCCCGCTGCCAAAGGCTTGGCCGGCAGCGGGAGGGGGCAGAGAGCTACCCGCTCAGAGAGCGCCAGCGGCTACTTTCCATGGAAAAAATGTCTTCAGACCCCCAGAGGCCGCAAGGCCCCAGCCCATGAGTCAAGGCTCTGCTGCACCACGGCTGAACCGCGTCCCAGACAGGCGGCCCCGCCCCCGCCCCCCACCCCGTCCTGAGCCAGGCCTTGCCCCCCCCAGTCACAGCACGGGCCCCCTCCAGGCTGAGCCCCACCCCCGGGCACTGTGGCCCCTGGCCCCCCGGCCCACCCAGCCCCAGCGCCCCCTGCAAGTCCCCCGCACCCCAGGACGCCCACCTCCTCCCCACAGAGTGGGTCCCTCGGAGTGGGGCTGCTCGGGGGCGACCCTGGAGGCTGGCCCCCGGCCCTGGGCCCTTGCCCTCGGGCCTGGCACCGCTGGCTGCCAGCAAATGCGGGTTGATCGGAATCTGCCTTCCTCCAGGCCGGCGTCCGCCCAGCCTTGCCTCACCAGGCTTCTCTGCTACGCTCTCTTTCAAAACACACTTGGGAAGCAAATGCGGAGATGACAGCTAAGCCAGGCCACCTGTGCAGACCCCGGCGGGACTCCGTGGGGGTCAGGGCGTGTGCTCCTGGGGGCTCTGTAAGTGGTGGGAGGCCCTCCCTTCCCTGGGAGGGCCCTGCCTCTAGGGACTGAGGGCTCTGAGGCTGTGGCGACCTTGTCCCGAGGCCTGGCTCTGTTGAGATAGGGGAAGTCTCCGCGGAGCCCCTGGAATTTTGGAGGAGGGGGCCTCGTACCCTCTTCTGTGGATCCAGGGCCATATCAGCTCCTGCCGTGTTCCGGGACCCCTGGAGCCCCCATCCGGAGGGGCAGGGTCCTGACCAGAGCAGCCCCAGGCAGGAGGGATGGGGTGGGGGGGTGGGGGTGGAGTTTCCTCCTCACTCCCACTCCAGTGCCCACGGTAGCTGGGAGCAGCGGACAGACACTGGGAGGGTCCCAGACATCTGCCCCAAGCTTCAACTTTGACTTTGCAAAGTGTGGGAGCCTGAGCGTGCTCAGAGAGGGGAGCCCTGAGGCCCGGGACACCCCCACAGCCCAGGGGACCTTCCCAACGATGAGGTTGGAGGCCCAGCAACGCCAGGATGTCTCTCTGTCCCGGGGCTAGTGGCCCCCGACGCTCGGCAGGGGTGAGAGACACTGCACTGTTCCGAAGGGGCCCACGGCTGTGTCACATGGGCAGTCCTGTGTCCAGAGGCCCCTGGACGTCTTCAAACACAGGACACTTTGTGCGGGGCTCCCTTTGACCTTGACCTCTCTCCCATCCGTGGTCTCACTGTGCCCTCCTCCTGCCCCCACCCCAAGTCAGGCCATGGAGCTGAGGCCGGATGGCCCGGGACATCCAGAGCGGCGGACCCCGGCCCCTGCCCCCAACGCTCCTGCCTTTATGCAAAGACCCCGCGGGCCATCCGCTGTCCTGGCTCGCAGGCCGGGAGCTTGCTGGGACCGACTTCATGTGGTGTGTGTCCCAGAACCAGGGCGAGCTTCATTTTTTCCCACTGACGTCACCCGGCACGGTTTGAATCCGAAGTGACTTCGAAACCCTCAGAGACATAACTGCAGTTGTCTTTGCAAAGTGGAATCAGATGGTTTTTCCAAACCTCCCCGGCCCCTGCCTCCTCCCTGACTCCCTCTCACCCTCTCTCTCTTTTATTATGTTCCTTGGACCTCGGCCAGATGTTTCCTGCAGCAGCAGCCCTCCAAAACGTTGTAGAAAGAGCGCGCGCGGCTTCCTGCCGCTCGGGTGGAAGCGGCGACGTGGCAGGGCGGGGGCGGCGGCCAGGCTGCAGGCTGGGGGAGGATTCGGTCTCCAGCCAGGGCCCGGGTCCCGACACATGGCCGGGGGCCCACAGGGCACCGGGGGCAGCGCCCATCCCCGGACACGGGGCCTGGGCCTGGGCCAGAGCAGGGCGTTAAGACCAGGCTCCGGGCACAGGCTGACCCCGGGGCGCTCCCAGCTCCGTGGCTCACACCCATGGTGCTCCCAGCTCCACGCCTCCATGGCACACGGGACCCTTCATGCCCAGCAGCCTCTGCCCAGGGCTGGCATCAGGGCCGCTGCACCTGGAGCAGCTCACCTGAACGCAGGCATGCAGGCCCACGGGGGTGGGTGGCAGGGCTGGAAGGAGGGCCAGCATCCGTCCCGGACGGAGGCAGAGGCCAAAAAGCAAGGGAGCCGCGGCCTGGACGGACCCAGCGTCCGGGACCGAGGCCCGAGGCCCGTCTGGGGAAACTGGCACACAGGGGCCCCCAGAGGGAAGGCCAGGCCTCCGCGATCTCCTGGACGCCACCAGAGCCTTAGCACAGGCAGCTCGGAGCTTCTGCTGAGCTGAGGGGGTACCCAGAGACCCTGCAGCCCCGCCCAGCCCCCGCCCCAGACAAGGCAGAACCCGCACGCGTGCACACGGAGCCCCGTCTTCCCAGCAGCCCCACCCTCGTCCTAGGTGCCTCCAGGTTCAGAATGGGGGGGGGGGCCAAGGCTGTGCCCCCGCCTCGGTCAGCAGGAGCCCCACTCAGGGAGGATCATCCCCCCCAACCAGAAACAGTTCGGTTCTTCCCAGGGAGTGTAGGATGCCACGCAGATGCCCTGTGGGCAGAGTTGAGAACATGGATGGGAAAGAGGAATCAAGGTCAAAGGGAGCCCCCGCAAAGCGTCCCAGTGTCTGAAGACGTCCTACAGGGGCCTCTGGACACAAGACCACCCACATGACTCAGAAGGGACAGGGACCCGCCCCCTGCCTCAGGGCCAGTCAACAGGGAGGCTGACCCTGCCCCCCGGGGCTCCAGACCCGCCCCCTAGGCTCCCAGGATCCGCTGGAGGGACTTGCAGAACTCAGCCAAGCCTCCGTGCTCACAGTTAAGGTTTATTAGCCCAAAAGGACAGATAAAAACCAGCCCGGGGAGGGGGGGTGGTCCCAGGGACACCAGGCACCGGCCCCTCCTGGGGGACGTGTGACATCACAGGGGGTGCCAGCCAGGGAAGCCCCCCTGAGCTTTGGTGCCCAGATCTCCTTGGAGGTGGGTCACGAAGACAAGCCTGGCTGCCCATGTCGGTGACTTTAGCTTCTAGCCCCTGCAGAGGTCTGCTTGATACCAGGGACCCTGAGCACCCCCCCCCCATAAACCCCATCATTTCACAGACTCCCTGGCTCGGCCTGGAGCAGGTAGATGAAGATGCTTTTATCAGCAGGACGTCCCCAGTGTCCAGAGGTTCCCCCTGGGAGCTGAGCCAGGGCCTGGCCTCCCTTGGGCATGCAGGGTGTGGGCAACCTGAGTCTGCTGAGCTAACTCTTTACTGCACGGCGACCGTGACCCACCACGTGGGCAGTGAGCCCAAATGAGCCCAAGCTGAGGAGGCAGAAAGGGAAAAAACCCACCAGACGCACGGCAGGTGTGAGGGCAAGGCTGCGCTGCTGAAACCTCCTTCTCTCGGGTGACAGGACAGAGGCATACCCAGGCTCCCACGCAGCCCACCTCTCAGCAGAGGAGTCGGCCCCATGTCTCGGGGACCACCTAAGAGGCCAGGATTGACTGCTGGAGGAGCTTCTGCCCCGTCACCTGAAGGTTCTTCCCTCAACTTCCCATGCCACGAGCACCCTTCACGGTGGTCCCTGCCCCAAACCCCCAGGACCCCTGAGGAGAACGACAGGGACCGCTTCAGTCCCAGAATGTGCAGTGACCGTCTGTAAGGGCAAAGGGTGATGCTCAAACGCCCCAGAACGAAGCCTGGAAGCTCAATTCCAGACAACACAGGAGGGAGGCTTCAGGAAACGGGGGCCTTCTTGCTGCCCCCCCATCAAGCAGAACAACAGAGCATCACCCCAGTAGAACCCCTCCCTGCAGGGAGAGCAGAGGGAACGTGGCTCTGTTCCCACAGAGCTGCCCCAGCCCTCAGCTGCCCCATATTGGTCAACCCCATGAAGGTGCAACCTTTTGACTCTTTGCAGACACATTTGGAAGATTCACTTCTAAAGGTTTGCATGAACATGGCAGCTCTCCAGGCTGGTCCCTGGGGATAGCCATGGGAGAGGTGGTGTCAGAAAAGTCCTGCAAAGCAGCCTCACCTGGGACCCCAACAGCAGCAAGAGAGATTTCAGTTAGACCTAAGGAAGACTGCCCAAGTGGGACCCGAGGTTGACACCTGGTTACAGACAAGTTTCAGGACCTGCCCCTCCTTCCCTGTGTGAAGCAATAGGCACATGCACCATGGCTCCATAAAGCAGAGGGGGGGCCAGGTAGCACCGTCTCAGCGGCCACTGCCGTCTAAGACCTAGATAAGATGTATGTCTCGCCGATTACCCACCCGGCTTCCCAGGTGGTGCAGTGGTGAAGAACCCGCCTGCCAGTGCAGGAGACACGGGTTCGATCCCTGGGTGGGGAAGATCCCCCGGAGGAGGAAATGGCTACCCACTCCAGTCTTCTTGCCTGGAAAATTCCATGGACAGAGGAGCCTGGTGGGCTACAGTCCACGGGGTCACAAAGAGTAGGACACGACTGAGCACACACGCCTCTTAGTAGCTGAACCTCTAGACCTCAGGGTTTGTTACTAGAATATGGAAAAATATTAGCACTGGCCCAGGGGCAGAAAGAAGCAGGTTTTTAAAGCGTATTTATTTATTTGGTTCTTAGTTGCGCTGTGCAGGGTCTTAGCTCCCTGATGAGGGGCTGAACCTGGCGCCCTGCACTGGGAACAGGGAGCCTTAACCACTGGACCACCAGGAAAGTCCTGAAATGAGAGGATTTAAATCAGTGGTTCCTTTAGGAGAACCTGGTGGCACGTCATTGAAAGTCCTTGATTTCTTCAGGCCCTAACTTGGGAACCAGGAATGAAATTAGAAGATTTTCTTTCCCCTACTTTGTACCCAAAGAACTCCTCTTTACCCTTCCATGCCCAGCCCCAATGCCTCCTCCTCCTGGGAGTCCTCCAAGCCCCTCCCCATCGGCTGTTCCTCCCTCTGAATCCCAAGGTCCCGCGACCCTGTCCTGGAACAGATCAGCCCACACTGGCTGTCTGCATGCAGCCCCAAGAGCATGTTCTGGACTTCCACTCCCAGCATGCCAGCCCTGGCTGCCTGTGACTTTTGAGAGCTTGAAGTCTGACTTATACAAGTGGGGAAGTGCTGAAAGTGTAAAATACCTACCAAGTCTCAGGCTTGGTACCCCAAATGAGTGTACGATAGCTCATTAATAATTTTTAGATGGCTCTCATGTTGAAATGATAACGGGTTGACATATTGGGTTAAATAAAATATATTAATAAAATTCACATAGTTCTTAATGTAGCTACTAGAAAATTTCCAGCCACGTGTTACATTCTGTGGGGCAGATGCCAGCCCAGGGCAGCGATTTCTGAGCAAATGAACAGATGGATGGGTACTCAGGGCTGACCGTCGTTGCCTTTGACCTGGAGCCTCAGGCTCCTCCAGCATGACCCATGACCATCCTGTTGAAATTCAGATGCCATGAAAAGGTTACTGAATCAAGCTCCCCTCTCTGGAGTCTGCACCCAACCCCGTGTCACGTGATCGGCCCCACTGGGCGCCTGGCCCTGTGCTGGGGTCCCGGGGCACCCCAGGCAGAAGAGGGGGAGCTCCAGGGAGCAAGGCCCATCTGAGGTCTGCAAGCTTGCCCTCCGCCATTCTTGCAGGCAGAGCGGCGGGCGGTGCAGGCACAGGAAAGGCTGGGTGCCCGCCTCCCGCTCGGGGTCAGCGTAGGCCAGGCCAAGCTGGGCAAGGAAGCGGGAGGCCGGGCTGTCCCTCCCCGACTTCTCACCGAGATCTGCCCTGCCCGCGCCATCCAGAGAGGCTCCCCACCCGCCCCTCACCTTGACTCCTCAGAGCCAGCTGAGCCCGATGGCCCTGCCCGCCACCCCCGGGAGCAGATGCTCGACCCCGTCTATGGCTCCTGCGTGTCCGTGGCCTCCCTTCTCCCCCGACTCACTCTGAACTGGGAAGGTGCCCACCTGAGCCTTTCTACAGGCCCCGGGACGAGCCTGGGGTGTCACGTCGGGGTCCAAGGTGGTCACAGTTCATCATCACTTCCCACTGCAGTGTCTGGCCACAGAGGGGGCTCCCACTGGACAAGGTCCGTAAGCAGCTGGGGTCCCAAACTCCCGTGGGTGGTCCCCGCACTCTGTGCCCCCCCCCACTCCTCGGCCGCCGGCGGCCCCTCCCCAACCCCCTCCCCACAACGGGGTGTGAGGGGATCGCTGCCTTTGGACCCGGCTCTGAAAGTTCCCTCTTTCAGAGGAACAGGAGGTGGGGAAGGCAAGCATTTGGGGGAAAGGAGGGCCCCTCGGCCAAGAAGAAATCAGAGATGCTGTTACGGGCCCCGGCTGCGCCCAGCACAGTCCATTCGGGCAGCTTCGCGGGCCCAGGCACCGGGACAGAGACCCGGCGGCAGCCCCTGTCCGTCTCAGAGCAGCGCGCGGCTGGGTGGGCGCCGGAAGAGGGAGGGCCGGAGACGGTTGCCAGGGAGACGGCAGGGCTTAGCCAATCAGCCCCGGCCATCAGGCTGGGCGGTGGAGGGCGCTCGATGGGGCGATGCTGCCCTCTGGTGGTGGACGGGGGAGCTGGTGGCCCGGCCCGTCTCTGCCATCAGGCGGCTGGAGGCACCGCTGATGTTTCCCCTTCATTCCAGGCACCCGGGTAGGCATGCGCTTCTCTGGGGCAGGGGGCGAATGCCTCCAGTTGTGGCGAGTTTCACAACCATCCTGTACTTCAAGGAGGTTACCTTTTGTTGGAGTCAGCCTCACCTGCTGCCCCACAAGCCAAGGAAAGCTATTGGCAGGTAATAGATCATGAAATGCATCTTTCCTTGATTCTGACTTAATTCAAAGTCATAATCCACAAAGTTCTATGCACAAAGAAAGGCTTTATTGAACTTGATCAATCAGTAAGTCACTTTGGTTGGATAAACGCTGAAGTTGCAGAATTGAGGAAGTTTCCAAAATCACTGCAGACGGTGACTGCAGCCATGGAATTAAAAGACGCTTGCTCCTTGGAAGGAAAGTTATGACCAACCTAGACAGCATATTAAAAAGCAGAGACATCATTTTGCCAACAAAGATCCACATAGTCAAAGCTGTGGTTTTTCCAGTGGTCATGTGTGGATGTGAGAGCTGGACTATAAATAAGGCTGAGCACCAAAGAATTGATGCTTTCAAACTGTGATGCTGGCGAAGACTCAAGAGAGTCCCTTGAACTCCAAGGAGAGCAAACCAGTCAATCCTAAAGAAAATTAACTCTGAATATTCATTGAAAGGACTGATGCTGAAGCTGAAGCTCCAATACTTTGGCCACCTGATGCAAATAACTGACTCATTGGAAAAGACCCTGATGCTGGGAAAGACTGAAGGCAGCAGAAGTGGGTGACAGAGGATGAGATGGTTGGATGGCATCACCAACTCAATGGACACGAGTGTGAGCAAGCTCCAGGAGAAAGGGAAAGACAGGGAAGCCTGGCGTGCTGCAGTCCACAGGGTTGCAAAGAGTAGGTCACAACTTAGCCACTGAACAACCACCACCTGGAATAATTAGAGAGCGCCACCCACTGTTGACCCGGAGAATTGCAACCCAGCTTTACAAGCTGTTGTGACTTCAAACAGAAGGGCCAGGTGTTTGGCAGGGAGTAAGAGAGGGTGTCCAGGAACTGGTGGGATTTCTAGAGCCCTAAGAGGTCCTGGTGGGTCCAAAGAAACCACCAAAGTCTCAGGGAGCGCAGGTGAGGCCAGCCAGCCCCACTCACACTCACAGTCACGCCACTGACCCACCGATGCAGCTACACAGAGGCGGTTCTATCAGGCTGATGCCTGCACGGGCTCCAGGCTCCTAAAGCCGCGGCAGAACCAACCCTTCAGGCCTCTGGATCCTTCTCAACACACGCCCCAGGCAGCGTCCGCTATTCTTTGGAGTGGACACACAGCTGGTCCTGGAGATGAACAGTCAGAACAGACCCTCAATCAACACTCTATTTGCTCTGAACTCATTTTCATTTTTTTTCATGGGATTTTTTGTAAATTTCTTTTTCTTTTAATCAAAGTGCCACTTATTTCTTGTACCCAAAGGTCACTGAGTTTGTGCTCACTGGCAAAGCCCTAGACCTTTTCCTTCAACCTGTCCTACCCAAGGCCCTCTAAGACCTCAGGCTCCTCCAGAAACCCTGATATCCTGGACTTCTAGACCCTGGACGGCCACCTGCAGCCCAGGAGGGCCCCACCTTCCATGCACCCTGGGACATTCTGCTCCAGGGGCGGGGGCAGAGGGAGCTGACGTGTGACTCCAGGACCCAGATTTGTGTTCCCAGGGGCGGGCGGGGGGAAATAAGGCCCCAGACTGAGTTCTGGGGCTACACCAGCCAGTCTCCTGGCCCCAGCCCCACGCTGAGACCCTGATAGAGGCTCTGAAGACCCCACTATGGGTTCCATAAGGATGGCCCAAGCTCCCCTCTCACACCCAGCCCCATCCAGCCCCAGACATATCAGGAAACCTTGCCTCTCTATTGGGAAAGTCCCTGGTCCTGAGACCTCCAGCCTGGGTCCTGCTGACCTAGAACTTGCCGGGGAGGGGTGGGAGTGATCTAATGGAAGCCCGGCATTCAGCCCACAGGGGGCAATGCATGGTGGGGCCCGGGGTGCCAAGCTGAGCCCCCTGCCATCCCCCACGTGTTCTCAAGCACCAGGCCCGGAAGCCAGGCCACCGGCTGCCTGCGGGCACCGGCCACGAGACGAGACTGGTCTCCCCGCAGCCCAGCCCTCACCCAAGTACCCAGGCTGCTGCTCTGTCAGCTGGGTTTGGAGCCTTTCTAATCAAAATACAAAGCTGAGCTACCAGACAAAAACCTGCCCATGAGACTCTGTAATTGGGGTTAGGCCTGTCCTCGGGGGGCTCTCATTCCTGGGGAAGGGGCTCAGGCAATACAACAGGGGCCCTAGAGAGACCTCGGCGGGGCGGGCGGGGAGAGAGGTGGGAGAGACGGTCAGCCGCAGGCCAGCCCTTCAGCGCCCATCCCCGATCCACGGTGCCCCCGTCACGCTCTCCTCCCCTCTGTCTGCCTCCCTCCCTCCCTCCCTCCATCGCTCCTGAAAACGGGATATTAAAGACAGGCTGCATATGGAATCTCTTTAGGAAAGAACGTCCTTATTCACCACAGCTGGGCCAGCTCACAAGAGGCCTTCAGTAAACACACTGGTTTCCGAAAGTCAGTGTTCAGGCCACAGCTTGTGACATTTTTTTTTACATGTCCATGCTGCTTTAATTTTCTCCATAAACTCTTTTATTTTAGAATCGTATTAGATTTGCCAGATTTGCAAAGATAGCACAGGGAGTTCCCACAGACCCCTCACCCAGCTCCTCCCAACGCTAACATCTTACATTCATCTGGTTCGTGTGTCGTGACTAAGGAACCAGGATCAAAACGTCATTATTAAAGGCAGCAGTTCAGAGGGACAGCAGGTTCGGCTCCAGGCCACTGCTACGCGTCACAGGAAAGCCAGTCACAGGAGAGTTTTGGTTCCCAGGGCGCGAGCGGTTCTGTTTACACTGCACTGTAGTCTACTGGGGCATCCCTGGTGAATGCCATAGCGTTATGTCTAAGGAAACAATGTACAAATCTCAATTTAAAATATGTCACTGCTAAAACGTGCTAACTGCATCGGAGCCATTGGTAAGATGCAGTCTCTTTGCTGCTAGAGGGTCTGGCCTGGATGCTGACGGCTGCTGAGGGGTCAGGGTGGTGGCCGTGACCGTTTCCTACAAGAAGCCAACAATGCAGCTGGTCGCGTCTGCTGACTCTCACTTTCATGAACGATTTCTCTGGAGCACACAGTGATG
Source organism: Cervus canadensis (assembly GCF_019320065.1). NCBI lineage: Eukaryota > Metazoa > Chordata > Mammalia > Artiodactyla > Cervidae > Cervus > Cervus canadensis. The sequence goes on along the minus strand of NC_057390.1, from coordinate 100,014,113 downwards.
TTCGAGAGCTTTTTACCCACAGTGGGACTTCTTCTTCCAAAATCGGAGTCAGTCTTCCCATAGCCTGCCACTGCTTTGTGAACTAAGCGTATGTGACATTCTCAATCTTTTGTGGTCATTTAAACAATCTTCACCCCTTCTTCACCAGGAGTAGGGTCCATCTCAAGAAATCACTTTTGATGGCCAAAAAGCCCATGAAGAGATGCTCAACATCACTAATTGTCTGAGAAATTAAAAGGCGGGGGCGCCTAGAATCTTCAGATGGTGCATGAGCACTAGCTTCAGCTTCAGGCTCCCAGCTGCGTCAGCCCCCAACAAGAGAGTCAGCCTGCCCTTTGAAGCTTTGAAGCCAGGCACTGACTTCTCTCTGGCTGCGAAAGGCCTGGATGGCAGCTTCTTCCAGGGGAGGCTGCTTCCTCTACCTGAGCATCTGCCGTCTAGTGTAGCCTCCCCCAAGGACGGTCTGAGCTGGGTCTTCCCGATGACTCGCTGCAGCTTCCACGTCAGCCCTTGCTGCTTCCGCTGCACTTGTCCGTTAGGAGACGGCTTCTCCCCCGAACCCTCACGAGCCAACCCTGCCAGCTTCAGAGTTTTCTTCTGCAGCCTCCTCACCCCACTCAGCCTTCACAGAATCGAAGAGATTAGGGTCCTCCTCTGGATGAGGCTTTGGCTTAAGGGAATGTTGGGCTGGTTTGATCTTCTATCCAGACCACCCGAACTTTCTCTGCACCAGCAGGAAGGCTGTCTCTTTCTTATCATTCGCATGATCCCTGGAGCAGCACTTTTAATTTCCTTCACACCCTGGTTAACTGTTTGGTGCAAGAGGCCTAGCTCCAGGCCTGTCTCAGCTTCTGACACGCCTTCCTCACTGAGCTCCATCACTTCTAGCCTTGATTTAAAGTCAGAGACGAGCAGCTCTTTCTTTCCCTTGAACACCTGGAGGTCACGGGAGGTTCTTAATCGGCCAAATGTCACTATTGCTGCATCTCGGGGAAAAGGGAGGCCGGAGGAGAGGGAGAGAGATGGGGGAGCGGCCAGCTGGTCAGAACACATGTTTGTCGGTTCAGTCCGCTGTCTCATGCGGGTGCAGCTCATGGCTTCTCAGATAACGACAACAGTAACACCAGAGGCCACAGGTCACTACAACGGATCTAACAATAGTGAAAATGTTTGAAACGCTGGGAAAATTCCCCAAATGCAACACAGAGACACAAAATGAGCACATGCCGTTGGGAAACGGGCACCAACAGATTTGCCCGGCTCGGGGTCGCCACTGACCCCCAGCGTGTGAGCAGCAGAGTTTCTGCACCAAAGCGAAGCACAATAAAGCGAGCTCTGCCTGTTTGTGTCCACGAAGCGAAAGTGCGAGTGTCCGTCCCTCAGGCGTGTCCGGCTTTGTGGACCCAGGGTCTGCAGCCCGCCAGGCTCCTCTGTCCATGGGATTCTGGCAAGAATACTGGAGTGGGTTGCCATTTCCTCCTCCAGGGCATCTTCCTGACTCAGGGACCGAACCCAGGTCTCCCGCACTGCAGGCAGATTCTCCACCACCCGACCCTCCCGCGAAGCCTGGCTTACTCCACTCGTCTTGCTTTTCCCCCGACGTCCTCCTCTGACCCGGGACCCCACCCGACCCTGAGTTGTCACGTCCCCCTGGGCTCCCCTGGGCCGCGGTTTCTCAGACTTTCTGTACTTTGATGACTTGACAGTTCTGAGGAGGATTGCTCAGGGGTTCTGTGGAAGGTCCCTCAGCGGGGGGTTCTCCGGTGGTTTTCTCGTGGTGGCCTTGATGGGGCGGGGGGAGGTTGGGAGGAAGACCCTGAGGGAGGTGCCCTATTCACGCCACTGTGCCAGGGGTGCGGCTGGCACTATAGCACGCATCACCGCTGGCGTTGACCGCGACCCCTGGCTGAGGTCGGGTTTGCCGGGTTCCCCACCCTTCCCTGGAACGGTCCCCTTCGTCTGCCTCCCCCCGCAGCCTTCTTTACAAGGAGGTCACTGGGCATAGCCTGCATTCGAGGATGAGGGATCGGGTTCCAGCTCGTGGAGGGGGAGCATGCACAGAAATCCTCCGGAGTTCTGCAGGGAGAGTCATCTCTTGTCCACCACGTGTTTATTTATCCAGCCGTGTATTTATACGAGAACAGGCTCACGGATATTCATGTTGTCCTTTGAGTCATAATCCAGTCCGACTCTGTTTGTTCTGTCCCAGCCCCGGGTGTCCCAGCCTCGTCCGCGGGGACCATGCCGGTCACATCCTGTGTCCCCCCGACGACCCGCTGTCCTGCTTCTGTGGTTCCTGCATCCCTTCGCTTTCACTTTCTAGCACAACAAGATGTGCCTGGCTCATTCCAGCCGTTTCCTGCCCAGCCGGGGCGTGGTCTCCCGTAGGACCCCTGGTCCTTGCCTTGGAGAACGGTGTTAGGAACCAAGATCTGGGTGCCGGGGTGCTCGGTAAGCAATCCGTCACTCGCGGTGTCTCTCAGCTGACAGAGCACGGAGACTGCGTGTATGCTGCGCTGGGCTGTTACCGGTAAGCACAGGCGTGTCTCCATGCAGCCGTCTGTACGGAGCTAGACCTGAGTGCCCACTGCGTCCCCAGCTCTCATCCACCACCACGCGGGTCATTCAAGCACCCCGCCTGTCCGTCCCTCTCATCCGGCAGCGACATGCCAGCACCCCCGCCCAGCTGCCGGGTCGTTTCCGTGTAGACAGAGGGCAGCACCAGCGATCAGGGCTGTCAGCCTGCAGCCCCAGAAACAGCCTCATCGCCCGGAGAACGGGCTCCCACGGCAGCACCCTTCACGGCTAATTTTACAGACCCCAAAGCTGCGAGCTCAGCCGCTGCTGCCTCCCCTCCGCCAGGAAGCTTGCCCTGTCTCAGTCCGCACGCCATCCTGGGATTCTCCTGACCTCCCGAGTAACTCTCTTTGCATACAGGAAGGCTCACTGTTCGTGCAGAAAAGTCATGTGGGTTTGGACAAGTGTAGTGTCAGGTACCCGCCAAGAGTTTCCCTCCCTAAAAATCTTCCATCTCCCCTACTCGCACCCCATTGGAACCCCTCATCTGTTTACCATCTCCAGACTGATGCCTTTTCCAGAATGTTGCATAAATGGAATCGTGTAGTTTCTCTTTCCTAGGCTTTTTCACTTAGCAATATGCATTTATGATTCATCCGTGTCTTTTCGTGGTTGACAGCTCATTTCTTTTTATTGCTAAGAGTGTTCCACTGTCTGGAGGAACCTCAGTCTGCTTATCCATTCAGTCACTGAAGGACGTCTTGGTTGCTTCCCGTTGTCAGCAGTTACGAATAAAGCTGCTATGAAGGTCTGTGTGCCAGGCTGGGGGCGGACATACGTTTTCAAATCGGTTGTATAAACACCTAGGGCTGCGGTCACCAAATGATGCTGAACTTCGTAAGAAAACTGCTCCCCAGAGCAGGCGACCTCCGCTCTCCGGTGCGAGGGAGCCGCACCCCCCCCACCCCCGCCACGAGAGCCCTGCTGCGGCAGCCTCTCCCCTTTCTGCGCTCTCCCAGGGCCTTGATGGCTGAGAGAAGAGCATGGGCCCCTCGCCCAGCCCGGCCCCTGCCCCGCCTCCGGAAGGCTTGGCAGCGGACGGAAGGGAAGTCCACGGGCACCTCCGCCAGGCCCCACCACCCCTGGGGCCCCACCTGTCCTGCCGGGCAGCCTGGGCTCCGGGCAGGCTCACACCTGGCCCTCCCCGGAAGGCACCCGGGCCAGCTCAGGCAGGAGCGCCGCCCGGACTCTGGGGGCCTGCGCCCCGCTGCTGGAGCTGAAGGCGGGCGGCCACCTCTTCTCCTGGCCTCGGTTTCCTCCCCGAACAATGGGGCTGCTCATTTTCGGCGATCACGGCTCTGCTCCGCGCCTGCACGGCCCATACTCACTGCGGCTGTCCCCGTCCGCAGAGGGGAGGCTGGGGCCCAGGAGGGCAGTGTTCTGTCCACCCACGTCCAGCTGGGGGTGGACCCCGGGCCCGGCCTCCTGAGCCTCAGGCCTCCCAGACAGCCCCGGCAGCCACTGGAGCAAGAGGAACAGGAGGTCAGAGGCTGGACCTGGGGGCGGCTCTGAGACCTCAGGCCCCCAGGCAGAGCGGGCTTCCGAAGCTGGGTGGGGCCTGCCACAGGGCGGCCAGCAAAGCCGAGAACGGTGATCCTGCCCCTGCCTCCGCCATGAGCCCCTCGGGGCTGTGGGCCTGGATTCCCTAAACGCTCCTGACCCACCTCTGTCTTGGAAGCATGAGAACCAACAGCACACCTCTGGCGGGAGTGGTTTTTTTCCAGCCTCGCTTACTGGGTGCCGAGCGCCGGTTCCCAGGCTCTGAGTCCGCATATGCAGCCAGCCCCCAGGTTAGGTCAGGGCCCAGGGGCCCTGGTGGGATAGACAGCCCCTCAGGTGGAGCCTGGCCTGTAAGTGAGGTCCGTGAGAGCGTCAATGAATGAGGAATCAAGGACCCCACAGCCCAGGATTCCCGAATGCCAGCCCCCACGGGCGGCTCTGACCTCCCTGGGACTTTCACCGTCAAGGGCATGACAGCGCTGACCCTCCCGGTCCCCCGGCCTCCTCCAGACGTGGCCCCAGACCAGAGGTGGAGAGGGCTCCAGCCCCCACGCCTGCCAGGCCTGAGCACGGGTGACGGCCTCGTCCCGGGAAAATGACCCAGGAAGTGGCGACCTCAGGGTGTTTTCTGGATGACTGAGGTCTCGCTCACCTCAGCACAACCGCCCTGGGAGGTGGAGGCGTCTGTCCCCGCTGGGGGGACGGGGAAACTGAGGTCCAGACAGGACAGGGCCCGCCCACTCCCAGTCAGGGCTGAGCGAGCAGCAGGCTCTGCTGCCCAGCGGGGAGGCCCCCCTCCGCCCCGACCCCCGACCCTCTGATGTAATCGGACGGGGTGTGGCCTGGAGCGGACGATTCCAGGGATCAGCAGTGGGCACCTGCCGGAAGGGAAGGACCCGCGCGGCCTCTGCCCTGCGCGTCCAGCAGAGGGCAGTGCTGCCTCATACCGGGGCCTCCTGGCGCGGATGCGTCTGTTCTCTGAGCTCCTCGACACGGGGGTCCGGCCCTACCGTCCATCTGTCTCAGGACTCCTTCCCCGGGGTGCGGCCCCTCCCAGCTCTTCCGGGGTCCCCCGCATCCCCAGATGGCTTCAGAGGCTGGAGGGCAGCTGGGTGAAATGGCCAGTCCACTCCGACTCTCTGAGTCCTTGAGATCGCCCCACACCCAGGGACAGGAGGGATGGGAAGTCTGCGCCCAGCCAGGCTGGCGGGCAGCAGCAACCCGTGTCTCAGCTGGGGACCAGCCCTCGGCACAGCAGAGGAGCCCCACGCGCGGAGGCGGAGGGGACCGCGTGGGTATTAGGGGGCAGAGGACCAGGATCACCCCGTGTTCCGTTTCCTGCCTGAGGTCTCAGCCCTGCTGGCCGCCCCTGCTGCTGCTGCCGCGCTCAGACCCGGTGATGACCCCCCGCTTCTTCTGTCCTCAGCGTACCCTGCTGGGTGCCTCTGGGGGCTCACCCCATCTTCCTGGGACGCCCTCCATTTCCCACAGGCCCTTTCTCCAACCACACTGCTTGCCTGGCGACAGCAGAGCCCGCTCTCTCCTGTCACCAGGCTCCAGCACCCAGCTCGGAACCAGCCATACAGGGATGCCCGGCACAGTCCCGTCCAAAGGCCCCAGCCTCGCCTCTGAGGTTCCCCAGCCCTGATCATTCAGCCCGTCACCACCGGATCCTGAGGCAGATAAACTTATCAAGCCCAGCATCTGTGGTCCAGGGGGACTGCCCTGGGCCGGGGTCACCATGGCAACTGGAGGCAGTGGGGAGGCCAGGAGCCAGGTTGCCCAGCAGTGGCCGTGGGCAGCCCGGGGTCTCCGCGTGACCGGGGCCCTTCAGGGGCACGGTGCTAGGCAGGAAGCTGAGTGTGAGCCCTGCGCCCTGGGTCCCTCCTCCTCTCGGGCCCCTGCCCACTGGCTGCTCTGCCCTGTCTTCCAGGATTGGCACTCCAGCCCAGGGGTGCTCCCTCAGGCCTGCATCCTGGACAACGTGCGGGGGACCCTCAGCCTTGGGAGGTCACCTCGGCCACGGCCCTGCGCTAGCCCAGGAGCCCGCGAGGAACCGTCCGCGCCCTGGTCTTCCCCAAAGACTCCGATGGCCCCTCAGGCCCTGCAGCCGGCAGAGCCAGCCCTCCTCGGGGTCCACTTACACCTGCCAGAGGTCCCTGCACGGTCCGCCCGTGGAGACCGTGTCCAGAGCTGGGCCAGGGCCTGCAGAGGCCGGGATCAACGGCCAGGAAGCCCCTGGGCCTGGGCGTGTGGAAGGCAGGGCCAGGGTCCCTCACTGGCGAGGCAACCCTACGGTTCTCCAGGCCCCTGGGGCTGACACACTTCCTAGACCAGGAAGGGGTCCCCACGGCGGTTATGTTTGAATTTTTATGACAGGAAACCAGAGTGGGCTGGTTGCAGAGGCTCGTGGGGGTCTGTCTCCTGTGCCCACCCTTCCAGGGGGTCCAGGCTGAGCTTGGTGCGCAAGGCCACAGCTGACTCCCGGGAGGCTGTCGCGGGCAGCGGGCCGTGGGGGCCAGGACAGCTGAGTTCTGGTGAGGCCGTGCGTGTCACGCGTGCAGGGGCATGTTTGTATGTACGTAAACACGCAAGTCCCCGTGTGTCCTGTACATGCGTGTAGAGCGAGTCCTCTGGGGGGTCATCAGGGGGCCTGGCTCTCAGGCCTCAGGACTCATCATCAGGTTCACGGCCTCCCCCAGGACCCACCTCTGCCCCCGGTACGATGCGTCCAGCGCCGCTGGGCAGGGCTGTGGGCCTCAGGGCTTCCAGCCCCAGGACACCCCGGGCCCCCGGAGGGTGACGGCTGAACGGAGGCACAGGAGACGGTTCAGGGACCGCGGGCACGCTGCGGCCGGGCCCCGTCCAGCCCCAGACGGCGTGGAGACGAGTGGGAGCAGGTGGGCGCCACTACCTGCTCGTTAATGGGGCAGCCGATGACATCACTCATCCTGGGGTGATGCGGACGCAAGGGCCGGACTCGACCCACGCCCAGCCCCGAGAGGGCTGAAGGTGACCCTCTGGACGGGGCCCAGGCCCGGGGGGGTGTTGCCCCAGAGCCCTGAGATGCAGAGCAGATCCAGGAGGAGGAAGGGCCCAGGAGCCCCAAGTCAGGGTCTCCCTGCCGCAGACTGGCTGCCACCACCGTCGGAGGGCACAGCTGGGGCGCCCGCTGCGGCCCTCGGGGCAGGGTGAAGGCAGCAGGCCCTCCCCTTCCAGGGCGGCCAGAAGCCCCCCACGCGGCCGGCTTCCAGCCCCGGACAGGAAAGCCCCCCCAGAACAAAGGCAAGCTGAGGGGGGGTATTTTTAAACTCTCATGTTTTGTTTGTTTCTCCTCTCACGTTTTGCTCTGAGTCTCTTTTCCACAATTCTGACACCATTGTTCGCCCGGCACCTGCGGCCGCGATGTTTTCAAGAACAGTCACGTGGGGGGAAGTAATTTCACAGTCAGTCGCGGGAAGGCCAGCTGGCCACAGGGAGAGCGCAGAGCGAGGCTTGGACGTTACTCGGAAGGGGAGGAAAACCCTCGCGAGTTCCAGGCCCACCTTCCCGCCCGAAGGGGAAGCTCAGCACATCGGTGTCGTCCGAGGCCCGCGCGCCCGGCCGGAGCGCCCCCCGGGGGATCCACTTCGCGTCCCGACGTCGACTCAGAAAGCCTCCACCTCTAGAAGCAGAAACAAAACAAGTCCCCCCTCCCCGCCACATCCGCCAAGTTATACGTGAGGGATAAAATTACATTTGTACAAAAATAGATTTTTTTTCTACCTTTCCCGATGCTTTAGACGTCTCCTCTCTCTCTCTGTATGTCGTCCTCTCTGAGCTACGCGTCCCGGCTAAGGCATTGCTAAGGGCTGGCAACGGCTAAAGCTGTTTGCTCCAAAGCATCTTAAAATAGATGCGTCTCCTTGCCTCAAGGTATTCATTCGAACCCGGATTTCACCAAAGAAGGGGTCCTTACATACTTGCTTACAACAAGCAAATTTATAGGAAAACAGGGTCAGGGGAGAGTCTTGATTAAAAATGAACAGAAAACGCTGGTAACTGGTCGTGTGTCTGCGGATGGCGAGCAGGTCTGTGCACACACGGTCTCTATAGCGCGGGTGTTGTCCACACACACCTGCGTGGGCAGGGACCCGAACTCCACGGCGGGAGCAACACCAGCCCATCACGCTCCGGCTGGACGTTCCGGCTGGGCTCAGCCAGGGCCTCCGCAGAGCAGGGAGCGCAGCGTGGTCTCCAGCACTTGCCCCCGGGGGTCTGCCAGCCCAATCCCTCCTGGGACGCCCAGGGCGGGGGCTGTCCTCCTGCCAGGAGGATGAAGGCCAGCAGCTGACACAGATGCCCTCTGCACGGACGTGCCCAGGCAGGCCAGCTTCCAAGGAAACACCCGGTGGGGGACACGCCAGAGGATGGCCTGGCCGACATCTTCCAAACCTGAGAGGTGGTTGACTTCGTTCCTGGGCCGCGGGAGCCCCACTGATGGCCCAGCGGGAGGTGATGCTGGCGGGGGTGGGGGTGGGGGGGCGTGCCGGAAGCATCCAGCAAGTGGGGACGCGCACAGAATGGCTAAGGAGCTGACGTTAGTGCTATCTTTAGAAAATTAAAGACTGTCCCACCAAAATAATAATTACCAACAAAATCACCTTAATTGAACCAGATGGGTCTACTGAAGGTCTGGTTAAAGAAAACTTCTATCTACTGAGTAATGTGCCATTTCCCCACCATCACCTTTTCAAACACAGCAACGACGTTACGATGACAGTGCCCGAGGAGAAGACGGGGGCTTGGCCCCAGGGCCCGGGGTGCGGGTGCCGGGAGGCCGGGGGCTGCTGGCTGGGGGAGGGGCGGCCGGGGGGCCTCAGTGCTATACGGGCAGCCGGCCCCTGAGGCCAGCCCCCGAAGGGCCCCATCCTGGGCTCCAGGTGGTGCACAGCAGCGGGGCAGGCTGGGCGCAGGGTGGAGGACAGACCTACAAACCCACCACCGGGGGGACCCCCGGGGAGGACCCCCAGGGTGCCCGTGTCACTCTGCTGACACAACCACACCCCCAAAGGCGGCCGAGACTTCCGGGGGATGCTGGGCAGGCCCCAGCTCGGCCCACCTCTGCCGAACAGGGCAGACAGGGTGGGTGCCGGGGCCCCCAGGGACGCGTCTCTTGCAGGCGGGAATGGGGGGCCCCAGAGAAAGGAGGTTCTGTGGCGTCCTCCACACGGTCAGCCCAGGAGCCTCACACTCAGCCTGGGCTGGACCCCGGAGGGCAAAGAACGGCACCCTCTTCCCCATGGAGGCTGGGAGGCCGGCCTGTCCCCACCCAGCCTCAGGGGCACCCTCGCACCCCCCGGGGAGACAGGCTTGGGGGGAGCGGCCACAACGCCTACCCCCACTCCTGCTCCGGGGACTCTGGAGGGGCAGCGGGACCCCGCACACCCAGTTCTGGCCCCCCAGCTGACACGCCAGGTTCCGGGGTGTGAGACAGGAAAACGAACCGGAGGGAGCATGCGACCCTGCAGAGGCCCTGAGAGACCCGGCCCAGGACGCAGGGCCTGCTGGGCCGGGCGAGTCCCCGACCAGGGTGGGTGTGGACGGACACACGACGACAGCCTGTCTCTGGGAGCCCCCTCCTCCATGGGTGCTGGAGCTTGGCCGCTCCCCACCCCAGGGGCCCGCGAGACGCCAGCCAGCCGAGGGGCCTCCCTGCCCAGAGTGCTGCAGGCCCCGGCCAGCTGTCTGTTCCCCGTAGTGGAGTGCCCACAGATCCCTCCAGCTCCGGACACTGCTGGGCCTCCCTCAACGTGCACGGCCGACAGAGGCCCCTCCTCACCTCCCATCCCCGTGGGCCTCCTGGGTGGTCAGCAGACCTCCAGTCCACTAGAGATCGGGCACACCCTGCAGGCTTGGGGCCAGCCTCAGCCCACTGCACAGGCTGGAAGGTTTGGGGGTGGGCTGGACAGGACCATGTGGGACCAGAAGCTGAAACCAGGACAACGCAAAGAGAACACGGAGGTGGGAGGGGTGTGCGGGTGTCCCTGCAGCCTTAGGTGACCCCCAAACCCAGCACAGAGGTCAGCTCCTAATCTGACTGGCTTGGGGAGCAGGTTGAAAGTCATCTTTGGAAAAAGGACTCACCCTTCACTCTGAGGGACCAGAGCCCCTTCTGTCCTCCCAGGAGGCGGGTGGGGGTCTTTGGCAGCCCCCCCCCCACCTGTCCCCTCCTCCCGATTTCGGGTGAAGCTGGGCGGGCAGGGCACCAGCCAACACAGGAGGCAGAGGGATCCTTGCAAATGGAGGACCTCACACGGGAGATTGCCAAACCCAGCGACCACAGAACGTGACGGAGCCCAGCCGCCCTCTGACCGCTGCGGCTCCGGGGGTGGCGGCGTGTACCCCGTGAGCCCGCCCAGGTTCCCCCCGGGGCTCACACCAGCTCCTGCCACTCTGGAGGCCGCCCCGGGATGCCTGCTGCCCTGGTCCAGACGAGTCGTGTGGAAAACAAGGAGGCTCAGCAGTGGCGGGCCACGCCCCCGGGTCCAGGCGGCAGAGGAGGGCGGGGCGGGCCGGGACCAGCGGGCCTAAGTCATCTGGTGCGGGGCCTCCAGCATCTCCATGAGGAAGGTGTCGATGGGCGTGTCCCCGATGAGCTTGAAGAAGAAGAGGTGCTCCAGGCACTTGAGGCCGATGGAGCGCAGGGCGGGCAGGCGCAGCAGCAGCTTGGCGAACCTGCGGATGCAGCCGCGTGAGCAACGCTGCCCTCCTACTGCCCCACAGCTGCCCGGGGAAGGGACCGGGTCTCACCGCCCCAGCCCCCAAGGCTGCCACCGCAGGGGACCTGCCTGAGCCGGGGACCTTGAACGGGGAGGGGTTTCTTGGGCAGAGGATGGACGCAGAAGGGGCCAGGGCCCAGGGGGAGAAGACCCCAAGAGGACAGCCCCAGGGCAGAGATTCAGGATGAAGGGCCGGTGGCCGGGCTGGGGTGGGTTGAACAGGGCTTCGTGGAGGAGTTAAAAGGTGAGGCGGGCTTTCTCAAGGGCAGCAGGAGCCGCAGTGGGATTTTACACGCGAAGAAGGGCTCTGACGGCAGATCTGAGCACCAGCAAAGCCCCTGGCCGCAGGGCGCCCCCCTCTCGGGGTGAAGCCACTCCTGAGCTGGAGGAGCAGGTCTGAGCTCCAACAAGCCTCCAGGGGGCTCACGCCAGCACCCACCTTGCCCAGAAAGAGCTGCAGCAGGGCAGCCAGCCGTCGGACAGGGCAGGTGCCGGGAGGGGGAGGAGGCTCCGCGGGCCGTGCCCGCCCCACTGCAGAGGTTCTGGGGAGGACACTGCACGGCGGAGGGGCAGGGGAGACTGGGCGGGGGGGGCGCCTGGAGCAGGGACGCCAGGCTCCTGCGCGCTGTGCCAAGGACAGCTGCCGTGTGGGGACGGGGCCCAACGCCCCCGCCCGGACGTCCACATCTCCCTGCCCCGTACCCCAGTCCCCGCCCCGAGTGCTTCCAGGCCTTCTCCACACGACCCTCTGGGGACCCTGGGACCTCGCTAATTATTAACAATGTCTTATTTCAGGGGGAAAGCCCCGGGCTTGGCTGCAACACAACCCACGTTTTAAAGGCAAAAACGCAGCTCGGAGGCTGGAGCGGGGCCAGAGAACGCGCTGTTTTCTGCTGAGCTGGCGAGATGGGCCGGGGCGGGGAGCCAGGAAAAACAGGCGGGCCTGCCACCCCTCCTCCGGGAAGTTTCACTTTAAACCAGATGAGGCTGGTCGGACACTTAACTGTGTGTGTGCTGGCTGGCGCGGCGGGCAAAGGCAGAGCCAGGCCTGGGGCCCTGGGGCCCCACCCCCTCCCGGCAGACAGAGGCCGGTCAAGCAAGCAGGAGGCAGGAACCTGGACAACCGGTCTGCAGCCACCTCCTCCCAGAAACCCACTGCGCGCCCGGCCCGGTGGACCCGGCAAGAAGACAAGTCCAGCCCTCCCGGGCCCGCGGTCGGCAGGGAGACAGACACGCAGGCTCTGTGCTCAGCCCACGGCCATCTGCTCCGCACACGTTTGTAAAGCACCTACTGTGTGCTGGCGTCTGTCCCTGCCGGGGCGATCACACCAGGGCCCTGCCTCGAGCCGGTGGAGGAAAGCACCGCCTTGGTTTACGCGCTCTAGAGTCACGCGTGCCTACTGCGCGCCAGCACAGGGCCCGTCTGTCTGCTGGGGCTGCAGGGAACCGTGAGCACGCGTCCGCTGGAGGCCAAAGAGCACCTGGGTCCCCGGCTGCCCTGGGTGGAGGAGGGCAGCTGCCTTCTAACCCACAGGCGTTGTCTGAAGGGCTGGGGGCAGGGGTGGGGCTGCCCCAGACCCCGAGGTCCGTCTGGGCGGAGGCTGCGGCCGGGTCTCACCTTCCTGGCTGCTCAGGGTACTTGTGTTTGCAGTACGCCTCCAGGGACGCGTAGACCTTCTCGCGAAGCGCCTCCACCTCGGCTGGGTTTGAGAGCCCCTTGGAGTCTGCGAGGGGGAGGGGCCACAGGTCAGAGCCCGGCCCCAGGGAGCGGGGACCCAGAGCCCCCACCCGGATGAGGCTGCCCCGCGCGCGCCCCCTGCCTGCTGCGTGCTGGCCACTCGACCTTGGGCCAGTCCCCTGACCTCCCACCACGCCACTACCCCATCAGGAACATGGGGCGGCCCTGCTTCCACCACCCCTGGTTACCACGGCTACTGCGTCACCTCCGGAGGCCTTGGTGCATTGGGTCTCAGCCCCTCTGAGCCGAATGTAGGCTCCAGGCCTCCTTCTGTCTGAAACAGCCAAACCCACACTGTGGGGGCTGGAGCCACCCTGAGACCTGGGGCCCTGGCAGCAGGAGCCTGGTCTGGAAGGGGCTCTGCCTGTGGACAGAGATGCCTGGGACCAGGGCCACCAAAACCCCACGGCCCGGCGGTGAGGACCGAGGCGCACGGGCCGCCCTGGGTCATCTGGGCAGTGGTCACAGGACTTCCTGAGGCAGTGAGAGCTCCTCGGTCGGGCAAAGCTAATCCCCTCTCTGCCCCTTCGTCTCCGAGGTTACCCCGCAAGCCGACATGCGACAAGCCTCTCCACTGACCCCTGACAGCAGCCTCCTCTGGGCACTGGGATTCGGGCTCACTGCCCTGGCAGGCATGGTCCACCTGATGGCTTAGGAGGCAGAGACTGGAGCCCCCCTGCTGCCCATCTGAAGCCAGTGTAGCCCTGGGGACAGGCCTGCTCTTGGGTGGCCTCTGAGCCCCAGGCCAGGGGCCCCCACACCGGCCCTGCCCCGGCTGTCTGACATCCCAGCAGGGGCACCGTGCCCAGCGTGAATGCCACTGTGGCCTGGGGTCCTGGGCACCTCTGGAAATGCAGACTCCTCTGCAGCTGGGCCCCCGGTCCCCCCACACCTGGGCTTGTGCCAGCTCTGGCCATCTCCCTTCCACCCCCAGCAACCCCAAGTCTGGACCCCAACAGGTAAAGCAGTGCCAGCAGCCAAGCCATGCTTGACTTCAGCAGGGATCCCACTGGAAACGCCTGTGCTGGCAGGGTTGTGGGCTCACACACAGACCTGGAGACAGATGCCCCTGGAGACGGGCTGTCCCCACTAGGGGACCCCAGCTTCACCCCAGCCTGACCTTCAGCGCTGAAGCCAACGGAGGGTAAGGACTCAGGGCCCACGAGCGCTGCAGCTGCCCTGCCCTCTCACCACCCGTCAGCGCCCTGCACTTCCCTGAGAAGCCCTCAGAGCCCACCCCTGCCCCCGTGCCCCCTGCGCCCCAAGACCAGCCGGGCTCCAGAACTCTGGGAGCAGAGCCCATCACAAGCCAGACAGGCAGGCTCAGAGGAGAGGCAGGGGGCTGACACTGCCCTGTCAGTGGGCTATGGGGCTCCGGTGGGCGCCCCGCTGCCTGGGCCCCTCAGGGGGCGGACGCCGGGCCTGGATGGCAGGCAGTACCGGGGTTGAAGAGGACGATGGCGCGCAGGCAGCCCAGCTCCGTCTTGTCCATCTGCATGTCCCGCATCTTGGACACCAGCTCCGTCAGCACCCTGTGGTGGGGGAGGGCAGGCAAACATCAATGTCCAAGTCGGACCGTGACCCTCCTGGGGCCCCCCAGAAACACCCCCAAAGGACTCAGCGCAGGCCTGGAGGGCAACTGAGAACACTAAGGCGATTCAGACAGGGTAGGACAGTCCCTGTGGCCAGCCGGTCCCTGCGGCCCTGAGAGGGGAGAGGAGGCTCCTCTCCTCCAGCTCCCGGAGCTCAGCATGGTGGGATTTTATTCCAGGAAACCGGAGACTAGAGGGGGACCACGGGACAGAGGGGTGAGCCAGGGTCCTGGACGTCGGGGGCGAAGTCCACCAGCACACGTCCCAGCCCAGCTGCAGACCAGGCCAAGGCCCGGATGCACATCCCTGCCGCTCCCTACGTCCGCGGGAAGGTGCCTCCAGAGCACCTGGGGCCCTGGAGCTGTCAGCTGGGCGCACAGCCGGGGAGCCATTTCTAAATGTGCCGTCAGACGGACGGGCTTGCTAAAGAAGCCATCTATGAGCAATACGATCCTCTGGAGAAAGGAATGACACCCCACTCCAGTATTCTTGCCTAGAGAATCCCACAGACAGGGAAGCCTGGAGGGCTACAGTCCACGGGGTCGCAAAGAGTCGGTCACGGCTGAGCAGCTAAGCCTGTAAACAATAAACCCAGCACCCCACAGCCCCTCTTGGAGCTTGCTGAAGGCCCTGAAATGTCCTGTGGCAAAGACACACCCTACACTATCTAAATCAGTGCCTGCCCAGGGTGCCCGGTGCACGCGGGTGGGGCGAGTGGTCAGGAGTCGCCCCCCTGTTCTTCCTGAGCTGTCTCACGTGGCAGCGCGCTCCCGCATTTATCCCCAGGGGGCTACAGTAGGGGTCTCTGTTGCTCCCCCCCCCCACTTTAATGCTATTGTACCCAGGGGCTCGGGCATCCCTCGTGGCTCAGCTGGGAAAGAATCCACCTGCAATGTGGGAGACCTGGGCTCGATCCCTGGGCTGGGAAGATCCCTGGAGAAGGGAAAGGGTACGCACTCCAGTATTTTGGCCTGGAGAATTCCATGGACTATACAGTCCATGGAGTCGCAAAAAGTTGGACATGACTGAGCGACTCTCACTTCACTCAGGGGCTCACCTGGGACCCCGCCCATCGCCTCCCCTCCCCGCGGGTCCACTCATCCTGTGCTGCAGCGCCCCTGCCCGAGGGACCCCCCACGCCCCTCCCCAGCCCCTCCACCTCTGGCTGGCTGAGCTGACACCCCGGTCCCCAGAAGGCCCAGGTACTCTGGGCTCACAGGCAAAGCCAGCCAGGGATGGGAAGTGACCCCGCCAGTGGAGACAGACGAGTCGTGATTTCGAAGCCTGAGAACGGGGTCACTGACCACCGCCCAGCACCGGCCGCCTGTGTGGGTGCTGAGAGGGGTGGGAGCAAAGACTGGCGTCCCCACCGGGGACGAGCCCAGAGCAGCGCTGGGACACGGCGGCGCGCAGGCTCACGCGCCGCGACGCGTTGGAGGAGTCCTCCCCAGCTCCCCCTGGACAGCACCGCCGTCTACTCTGCGTTACAGACGGGCCGCTTTCCTTCCCACACGCGTATGTGGAGGGAAGGACACCGCCATGGGAGCTGGGGTACGCGGGCGGCCCCGGGGATTTTGATCTTAGGGAAGTCACTCAGTCGTGTCCGACTCTTTGCGACCCCACGGGCTGTAGCCCACCAGGCTCCTCCATCCATGCGCTTCTCCAGGCAAGAATACTGGAGCGGGTTGCCGGGTCCTTCTCCAGGGAATCTTCCGGACCCAGGGATCGGACCCAGGTCTCCCGCGCTGCGGGAAGACGCTTTACCCTCTGAGCCACCCAGGACTTTGTCCTGGGGCTCTTCTGCTGTCTCCAAAAGGGTAACCTCAGTGCGTGGCACGGAGGCTGCGCAGCCGCGGCGGGGCCCCCACCTGTCGAAGATGGCGCCCACGCCCGCGCTGTGGGCGCTGTTGCGGTGCACGTGCAGCCCGGTGGCCAGGAGGATGCCGTCCTTCACGGCGATGGAGCGGTGCGAGAAGGAGGCGATGAGCAGCTCGTTCCAGCCTGCGGGGGGGGGGGGGGGGGGGGGGGGCAGGGCACAGGGTCACCGTGGTCTCCCGGCCCTGGACCACCCTGCACCGGCCCTTGCAAGGCCCCGCCCCGCCCCCTCGCCCCTAGGCCCCGCCCCCCGGCTGAGCAGGAGCAGAGACTCATCCCATCCGCAGGGCTCCAGGGCTCCGCCCTCGGCCCCGCCCCCAGCAGGCCCCGCCCCGCCCCACCGGGCCCAGGGAGGCAGTTCGCACCCTCTCGAGGCAGGGCCTCCGTGGAACCCCGAGCCCAGGACCCTTCCACAGGAGGCGGCTCCCGGGCACCGACGCTCTCGCGTGCCCCCAGCACACGTGAGGAGTCCCGCACAGAGCAGCTCCTGCAGCTGCTTAAGCCGGGCCCTCGACACTCAGGTGCCCGGGAAGTCCCTCTCTGTACGTGCCAGACGCCGGTACCACGGAGCCCAAGGGAGCCCCCGGACCCTCCTGGGCAGCCCCCACTGCAGACTCCCAGAGCTGACGTTTTGGGGGTGCCACAAAACAGTAAATGATGGAGCCCAGGAGTGCCGGAGCCAAAGGGGAACCGCTGCCCTCTCTCCAAGAGGCCCTGGCACACGTAGCGTGGGCACAGAGCTGGGGAGGGCAGAGAAAAGACCCCGTGCGCACGCGTTCCTGCAAACCGGATGCACAAGCTGTCTCCGGAGCGTCACCAGCCACCGTCTCAGACCCCAGCCTGGAGCCCACGGAACACTGGGCAGTGGTGCCGGTGACCGTCACCGGTGCCCCAAAGGTTCTGGGCTGGTGGCTGTGACCGTGTCACAAGGGTTATGCTTTTCATCATGACTCGACCCCACGAAGCTAGTATTGCCCCATTTTACACAGAGGAAGACAGCCCGGGAGACATAGAGACTGCCCGCTCAGCTCAGGACCCAGGGCCCCTCCCAACCCCGCAGGTCGGCATCTTTTCCTGTGGGCTCTGGGGTTGGGGTCTGTGCCCCAGTCATAGTGAAAGCTCTTCCAGGGACTGTCCTCCCGACCCCTGGGCCCATCGTGGACGGACACCCACTGGCCAAACACCAGGGCCCAGGGGGCTGAGAATGAGACTTCGTCAAGGGGCAGAACCAGGCCCCCAGCAAGCCTGCCCTCCTCTGAGGCCCCTTCCCTGGCCCCGTGCCCCAGGCCTTCTCCCCAGCAGCCCCCCGGCCCTGTGTCCCCAGGCCTTCTTCCCAGCAGCCCCCCGGCCCTGTGTCCCCAGGCCTTCTTCCCATCAGCCCCCGGGCCCTTCCCCAACAGCGCCCCCCCACCCCACCAGGACCTCCCACTGAGCTGGAGCAGGGCCCCGCCCCCTCACAAGGCCCCACCCCTCCACCCACCAGACTCCGCCCCTCTCTCCGCCCACCAGCCCCACCAGGCCCCCGCCCCTCCCCTCACAAGGCCCGCCTCTCACCTGCCCGCAGCAGGATGACCTGGTCGTCCAGGGGCAGCTCGGAAAAGTGCGGGATCCGCTTGGCCCACTCCACCAGCGTGAAGAGCTGCTTGTCAGCCGCTTGGCAGATGTTGGTGACAGGGTCGTTGGGCTGCGGAGGGGCACCGTGGTGAGCACCGGACCCGGCCCCTACACGCCCAACCGGGCGGAGGGAGCTGACCAATGCCCCTGTGACTCCGACGGCCTCAGGCCCCGAACCCCAGCACAAGGACTCAGCGGACACGGCCAAGTGAAGGGTTCTGAGGGGAGGTTACCCTGGAAGGTGTGGGTGGGCCCAGAGCCGTCACAGAGCCCCTGCTGGAGGTGGGGGGAAGGTCAGAGGGCAGGGAGGACGTGAGGGGACCGAGGCCAAAGTCAAGGAGGGAAGAGCTGCCGCCCCAACGTGGAACAAGGGCAGGAGCCGGGGCCCGCAGACACCTCCAGAGCTGGAGAGGCCAGCGTGCGGCCCCCCGGAGGGCCAGCCCTGCCCTGACTTGCCCAGGGACACAGATCTCAGACTTCAGGCCTCGAGAAGTAAGGCAGTAAAACCTGTGTTGTTTTAGGCACCCGGTTTGCGGTCACTTGTCCGGCAGCCACAGAAAGATCACCGTGTTACGACCCACTCGGTCCCCACCGCAGCCCTTGGGCTGATGCCGGGTGACCTTGTGTTGCAGACCAGGCTTGGGGAGGAGGTGGGCAGAGCCGGCCCCTCTGGTGTTGCCGCTTCCTCCCAGACTTGGAGGTGGCACACAGACAAGGGTGCACCAGAGGCCCTTCCGGAAGGTTCCAGTCAGACGGGGCGTGCGTGTGTGCTCAGTCGTGTCTGACTTGAGACCCCACGGGCCATAGCCCGCCAGGCTCCTCTGTCCACGGGATTTTCCAGGCAGCAATACTGGAGTGGGTTGCCATTTCCTCCTCCAGGGCATCTTTCTGACCCAGGGATCGAACCCATGTCTTCTGCATCGCAAGTGGATTCATTAGCACCAAGCCACCTGGGAAGCCCCTAGCCAGAAGGGACGCCAGGTCATCCTCACAATCGGGGGACCCCGGGCAGCCTCAGTGGCTCCAGGCTCCGGCCTGCGGGGCTCGGACAGAGAAACCGCTGGGCCCTGGGGGGTGGGACCAGGCAGCAGACGCGGAAGCGCCTCATCCCAGGAACCAAGTGGGCCAGGCGTTCCCCAACGGGGTGGGGAGGCCTGGAGGAGCTTCCCTGAGAGAAACCGTGTGCCCTCCCGCAGCGCGCGGTCTAAACAATCCGGCCACGAAGGGCCTGCTGAGGGCTCTCGTGGGAGGCCTGTGACAGACGGGCACCAAGGCCGGCAGAGTGGACGGGGACCGGTGTGCAGGAGGAGGACCTGGGGCCACAGGAGAAGCGGCTTCCAGGGCGCACGGCCAGTCAGGGAAAGGGGTGGAAGGCGCCAGCACCCAGACGCCCCCCCAAAGTCACCTTCACACTGAAGCCCCTCGCCCCAGGGGGCTGGCCCACACAGCATCCCTGCCTCCGCCCAGGAGCACCAACCAGAAGCCCGGCACTCACGGCGAGACGCCACGTGCCCAAGCCCAGCACACCCTCCGGGCGTCGCACACCTATCCCGTCCACCAGAGGCCCACAGCCACGGACAGAGCTAGCCTGCACTGGGGACCCGGCTCACCCGAGCGACACACCCAGCAGCTAGAGAGCCAGAGCCTGGGGCCAGACTCCACTCCTCTGGGACCCTGCTCCGTGCCCTTCCAGCCCACAGGTGGGAGCCCAAGCTTGATGGCGGGGTCCGGGGCTGCTGCACTGAGGGGGGCAGAAGGCGTGGGGAAGACCGACCTGTCCCGGGCTGAAGCCCCAGAGGTCGGGCCTTCTCTGACCACTAGCAGGAGCACCCCCTGAGCCCCCGGGGGCCCAGAGCAGGCTGGGTGGAGTAGGCAGGGCCTTGGAGGCAGGTGCCGGGTCATAACCTAGAGCTGGGGGCAAAGGTTACCTGCACTGGAGGTGCGGGACTAGGCCTGGAGGGAGGGGGTTCCCCTGGGGGAGGAGCTCGAACTCCACCCGGCTCCATCCTGCTGGGTGGCCCCCGGCAGGACTTAACCTCTCTGAGCCTGATTCCCACAAAAAGACAAAACAGGC
The DNA here is from genome assembly GCF_019320065.1 of Cervus canadensis. Classification (NCBI taxonomy): domain Eukaryota; kingdom Metazoa; phylum Chordata; class Mammalia; order Artiodactyla; family Cervidae; genus Cervus; species Cervus canadensis. The sequence goes on along the minus strand of NC_057390.1, from coordinate 99,994,382 downwards.
CTCGCTCAACAGCAGTTCCAGGAGCTCTGGCCCCGTGCCGGAGAGGGCGGGGACTGCCCTGTCCTAGGAGGGGACCGCGGGCCCCCAGGCTGGGACCTGAGGCTCCCCCAGGGCAGACAGGTGTCCCTGGTGTGAGGGAAGGGGCCCAACGAGCCAGCCCCAGACAGGGACGCAGGCCAGTCCGCCAGGAGCGTCCACAGGAGGGCAGAGCCCCCGCAGGCCAGCCCACCGGCCTGTCCCCTAAACCGCCCGCTGTTCTACATTCCCGGAGTGCGCAGGGGGCAGCCTTGTTTCCTCGAGACGGAGTCCTCACTGGACAAGAGTAAACCCTGGCAGACCGCTGTCGATCCCTGACTTTTCCTTCAGAGTCTCTGCTCAGTCGTGAGGGCCCTGCGGCAGCCCTGGCTCCCCACTGGGACTGGAGAGGGGCCGCTGGGTGGGGTCTGACCACAGACCAGAAGGGCTGTCGAGGGTCAAACCGAGGGGGGGTCACTGCACACGAGAGGCAACACCCCCAGAAGGAGGGGGCCTGCCTCCCCTGGCGGGGCAGCCAGATGGGGGTTCTGAGAGGGGCTGCAGCCTGGGGCGCCCCATCACAGGAGGACAAGGAAGCGGGGTGTCCTGAGACCGCAGACAAGACGGGACCCCCATGCTCTGAGACTGGGCGGGGGCCATGAGCGAGCACCTACAGGCACGGCAGGGTCCCGTCCCTGACCGCAGCCGGGCACGGGGGACAGTGTGATGGCGAGGATGGAGAACGGACCACCACTCGCTGCGCCGTGACCCCCACAGCATCAGGGGTGCCGAGCCCCCATGATGGGGGCACAAGGGGGTCAAGTGGGAAAGGGCTCCCCGAGGAAGGGACACTTTCCAAGGCTGAAGCTGGAGGAGGAGCAGAGGAAGACGCAGGAGCAGGGGCCCTGGGGCTGCGGGGGGCGGGGCAGGCAGGGCGTCCGGGCCACCGTGAGCCAGGGACGGAACGGAGGGGAGAGGCCAGAGGGACCTCAGGGCCACCCTGAACCCACACGGGAGACACAGACCACGCTGAGACCCAGGGCTGCCCACAGGCCTGGCTGCAGGATGGGCCAGAGGTAACAGGAAGCTGGAAGGGAGCCGTCAAGTCCTGGGCTTTGAGCCCAAGAGCCGAAAACTTGCCCACCTGATGGGCAGCAGAGCCTCGTGGATGTGGGGCGGGGGGTGACAGGGTCCCCCTCCAGGCGCGCTCCCAGGAGGTGTGTGATGACGGGGTCCCCCTCCCAGGTGGGGGGTGATGACGGGGTCCCCCTCCCAGGCGTGCTCCCAGGCAGGGGGTGATGACAGGGTCCCCCTCCAGGTAGGGTGTGATGATGGGGTCCCCCTCCCAGGTGGGGGGTGATGACGGGGTCCCCCTTCAGGCGGGGGTGGTGATGAGATGACAGGGTCCCCCTCCAGGCGGAGGGCGGTGATGGGATGACAGGGTCCCCCTCCCGGGCGCGCTCCCAGGGCCCCCGCCCCCAGAGCAGAGCAGACAGGCGTGGGCAGGGCGCTCACCGAGCTGGGGTTCAGCCCCACGCTGGCCTCCACGTAGGTCTCGGTCTTGGGCTCAACGGCCAGCTCGGCCTCCAGGATCTTCTCCACGGGCATGTCCTCGTTGGCGCTGCTGGTCGACTCCACCTCGCCCTCTCCCCGGTCCTTGCCGCGTTGCCTCTCCTCCTGCACGGCTGGGGGGGGTGGCCACTGGTCAGCCCACAGCTCCCGCGGCAGCCTCTGCCCCTGGGGCCCAAGCAGCGCGCCCGCTCGCTGGCCAGACCGCAGCCCCGTCTCTGCCCCAAGCCCGGCCTCCCGCTCCCGGGGGGCTGTGCGCTCTGAGAACAGACCACGCCACCTCTCGCTGATTCATTCAACCACGGTTCACACCAGGACCGCCCAGGGCCAGGGCAGACGGGGCCCCCCTCTCAGGAAGCCGATGGTTCAGCGGGGATCCCGAGGTGGAGTGAGAAGGGCTTTGATGGGCTATGGACGCAGGCAAAGCCAGGAAGGCTTCCCGGAAGAAGCGACAATGAAGTTGAAGGAACAGAAAGATAGGGATGGCCACCCAGGCAGGGAAGGGGGCATGCACCAAGGCAGAGGGCCAGAGCAGAGATGCTGCTGCAAGGGCCTCTCGCGTCAGCGAGAGATCAGAGCAGGCCAGGCTCCCGGACAGGGCGCAAGCGTCCCGGGAGAGGGAGAGGGTGGGACGCAGACCTCTGAAGGTCCACGCCCGCTGCGGGGAGGAGAGGGGCTGGGGTGGGACACAAACCTGGGCGTGAGCGGGGACGTCAGGGCCGGGTGGATGGGGGATGGGGTGGGCGGAGGGGGTGTCCAGCATGAGGCTGGAAGACTAGGCAGATGGGAGCAGCTTAGTCTCTGGGAACCCAGGAGAGAGAAAAGGGTTTATTTCAACACGCCCTGAGGACACCCACGCGGAGAAAGGCCGAGGGGACCTGGCACCCCACGCTGGGTGTTCAGACCCTCGATCTCAGAGCCCGTGCAGCTCAGGCCGTCCTCTCCCAAGAGGGGCTCAGACTTCCCTGAGGTCACCCCGCAGGCCAAGGAGACGCTGAGCCAGAGCCCTACAAAGCCCTGAGGGCCTCCTGCAGCGTCCTGGGCTGACCCCACCCCCACCCCTCTGCTGGGGACAGCAAGGACCCTGGACCAGAGCAGTGGGGGGGAGTCCGCAGCGGGAAGAAGCCTAGTCCAAGGTCGGAGGGGCTGCCACACAGCCCAGCACCCTCCCAGCGGAGCCCCGGGCACCCTCCCAGCGGAGCCCCGGGCATATCGGGCAGAGCCCCGTGGACGCCCAGACACCCGAGTTATAGCAGCAGCACCAGGACTGGGCGGTGCCCCCAGCCCCCCAAGCCCCCCGAGCCCACCCTCCCGTGGTCCTGCCCTGCTGAGCCAGAGCGGGTCCAGGCATCCCCTCGACACCCCAGGGGCCCTCAGCGCCCACCTCAGACAGGGCTCCACAGGGCCCCTGGGGACCCCAGCACAGAGCAGGGGCTGGTGCGAGGCCACTCGTGGAGGGCTGCGGTGCGCACACAGCCGCCGTACTGAGCAAAAGGGCCTGCTCGCAGCCCCTCACCCCCAGGGGCCGGGGGAGCCTCCGTTCTCCGAGCCTGGGGGCCTGAGGGCTCCCCTCTGAGGCTCCCTGCGGTCCCCAGGCCCCACACAGCCCTGTAACAGCCCATGTCGACCCCTCTCCATCAAGTCGGCCCCACCGACGACCATTCAGAGACACCGGGACCCATTGATGCCCTTCTCCGGGCCGTGGGGCGTCCTGAGGGCCAGCCTGCCCTCCTTCCTGCCTCCACAAACGGCTGTTCACAGCTGCCCCCTGCCAGGGGCTTCATTCTCCGAGCCCAAATGCTGACTCAAGCGAGGGACTTTCCGTTGGTGCAGCTGGACTCCGGACAGGGGCCGGCCGACACTGCGAACCGGACCAGCTGGGCCACGGAGCAAGGCAGGCCTCGGGCCAGAGCTTTCGCAAACCTGGCGCTTCTGCAAAGTCTGACAGCTGGTGGGGCTGGGTGGGAAGCTCAAGCTGGCCGGCTGGCCCCCACCCCCTACCACAGCGGATGCTGGGCTGGGCCGGGCACCTCCTCAGGTCACCATCTGTGCAGGGGACTGGGTCACAGGCCAGAAGGGTGGACCCAGCGCGAGGCAGCCACACAGGCCCATCTAGACCACAGCCGAGTGACGGGAACTTAGAACGCTGGCGGGCAGTGTCCCCGAGACCCTGAGGGTGGGGTCCCCGGGGTCTGTGCTCTGGACAGAGCTGAGAGGCAGCTGAGAGGCGCGTTTTACCGAGTGGGGAAACTGAGGCCCAGAGCACCCCTCATGGCTGAGCTCTCAGGAGAGCAGGCGGCTCAGGAGTCAGATCTGCTCTGCCCCGGGTGAGCCCCAAGCATCTCTGGGCCCCAGCACCACCCCACCAAGTGAGACTAACGGCACCCGCCTCCCGGGGATCCACGGGCATTGTCCTCCCCTCTGTCTGCTCGCGACTCCCGCCCCCAGGCCCCCCATGCCGTGGCCCAGTTATGGGGGTGCCTGCACTTGAGACAGCCCTGGGCCCAGGGGTGCTGACCAGGGGGCCCTGGCTTGGGGGCGGGCAGGCAGAACTAACTAGGAAAGCTCTGTGAGTACCCTCACTGTAAATGTTATGGTTTTATTTATAGACGGCGGTGGGAGGCTGGGGCTGGGATTCTTGCTGGGCCAGGTGGGCCGTCGTTTACACGTGGTTGTGTGTGACTGACGTCCAGCCGGCGGGAGGCCTCAGGCAAGAGTGGCGGCCAAGACAGGGCCTTGTTCTCCTCCCAGCCCAGGGCTGGGGCGGGGGGCTGCACGGGGACGCTGCAGGAGAGCAGAGCTGGTGGGCCCCCCGCCGGGATTCCCAGGAAAACCCCTGGGGCCAATCCTCCCCAGCAGCTGAGCCAGCACCTGGAGGGGTGCTAAACACCCCAACACAGCCAGGGTTCCCGAAGTCAGCAGACTCAGGCGTGGGAGCCCTCTCCCCTGGGGAGTCGGGCAGGGAGCTGAGCGGTGGGAGGGGGCGTCCGGGTGGGGGAACGCCACGCCTGCTGCCTCCTTTGCTTTGGGCACTTCCCCTGTCCCCCGCAGGGCTCAAGGGGCAGGCAGGATGGGATTCCACCAGGGGCTCTGGCCCAGCTACGCCTTCTCAAGGGCGGAGGGGGAGTCCCGCAGGAGGCCACAGGGCGAGTCAGGTGCCTCCAGCTCAGAGGACCCGGCCTCCTACTCCTCAGCCTGCACACGAGAACGGTCACGTGCACACAGTCACACATGCACACAGGCTCACACCCATGCACCCACACATGTAAACCAGCACTCACACGGACGCACACGCACACACACACAGGCTCACAGATGCACATGTGTGCACACAGGCTTGCACACACACACAACCCCACACATGCACACACACACACAGATGCATACACTCACATCACACATGCACCCATGCACACAGACACACACACTGATGCACACACACGTGCACACAGACTCGTACCCACACATGCACACCAGCACACACACTCACATGCACCACACACAGACTCACATGCACACATACACGCACCCACACGTGCACACAGGCACACACACAGACTCAAATGCACACAGACACGCATCCACAGATGCACACACACAGATGTACACACACAGATGCACACACACTCACGCATGCACCCACAGATGCACACAGACACACACAGATGAGCACACACACACATGCACATCAGCACTCACACAGACTCACATGCACACTCACACACACACGCACACACGTGTCCACACGCACACACACAGGTGCACACAGGCTCACACAGATGTACACATGCACACACACAGGTGCACACACATGCGTCCACACGCACGCACACAGGTGCACACATGTGCACACAGGCTCACACAGATGTACACACACATGCACACAGGTTCACATGCACAATGCACACCAGCACTCACACACAGACACACACGCACACACAGATGCACACACATGCGTCCACACGTGCACACACGCACAGATGCACACACACATGTGCACACACAGATGCACACATACATGCACACAGGCTCGCACCCACACATGCACACCAGCACACACAGAGACACACATGCACACTCACACACACCCATAAGTGTACACAGGCACACACACAGACACATGCATACATACACGCACCCACACGTGCACACAGGCACACACATAGACGCGCATACACACGTACCCATTCTGTGGCCACCAGTCTCCCGACCCCCCACCCACCATGACCCCCGCCACGTTCCTCTCAATAGGACTTTGGGGGAGCTTGCCGACACCCCCATGCACAGATAAGGAAACCAAGGCTGGGAGAGGCAAGGCCACGCACCCCCCGTGGACAGGGAGGTGGGGACCCGGCTGGGGCTCTCTCTGCAGTAGAACGCGGTGCCACATCCGCCTGCACATGCACGTGTGCGCACACACACACACCCCAGGCTCCGTCTCCACAGCCGTCGCTCAGAGCCAGCAGACGGACACAGGAAGGAAGCGGGGAGCGGCCTTCCTGAGGGAGGAAGCGAGGCAGAGAGGGGACAGTGGGGTGACCCCTCCGGCCTGCTGCTCTCACCCCAGACGGGGACCAGGTCTCCCTCTCAGACCGGGAAGCCCTGCGTGCCAGCCTGCCGCCCTCATCAGACGGGAGCACCGATAGGCCCCGAGTGCAGCCACATGCCCAGCGGACAGGCCTGGACCCAGCCGGGGAGGCCTGGCCTGCGGGCACTTCCCACCTGGGCCCCTGGCCCCACGGGCCGCGTGAGCACCGTCACCCCACACGAAGCCATCACCTGCCATGTCTCTAGCTAGCCAGCCCTCCCTGCGGTCAGCCAGTCCAGATGCCAGCCCCAAGCCTGTGTCCCCGCTGCACCAGAAGCGACCAGAAGCCTCTCACGTGGGTCGTGTCGGGCAGGGCCAGCCGGCATGGCTGCCCGCCACGGGGCCGCACCTAGGAGGGCTCGGGCTGGCCCTGGGGGCCTAGAGCCTACATGTTCCTGCACAGGCCTGGGGGGCACACCGGGCCCCCATCGCCGGCACTGCGCTGCCCCCGCCGGGGAGCCCTCCCGGCGGGGCTCACACCCCGGGGCGGGGGCAGAGAGGAAGGAGACTGGCGTGCAACTCACTGGCCCGCAGAGCCCTCTGCAGGGCGGGCACCGCGGCCACTCCAGAGGGTAAGGCGGTGGGCTTGCCCCCGCAGCAGCAGGGAACCAGACAGTGCCGCACCCGCGAGCCGATGGAACCGCCTCCCGCCGCCCCCGGCCAGCGGCTCTCAGGCCAGCGAGGAGTTTAACGTCGTGTTGGGAGCACAGGAGGGCCATGTAGGAGTGTTTTTACTGCCTGCTTGTGACTTATAAATCCAGCGGGAGGCGAGGGGAGGTGGGTCCTGATGGAATCAGGTATTTATCTAATGGCCCATAAATCAGGCCTTGAGGGCCTCAATGCCTCAGGACGGCGCCCAAAGCTCCAGATTCATGCATCAGATGAGAGCGCGGGCATACGGCCCTGCAGGCATGACCCCCGAGGCCCCCTCCCTCCCTGGGATGTGCGCAGTCACGGCACAATGGGTGGGTGAGTGTGTGTGACCAGGCAGGGTCCCCAAAGAGGCTCCGAATATAGCAGGTGCCCCTAAGAGCCACTAGTGGGCAAGGGCAGGGGGGTTAAACCCGCTGATCCCCCAGACCCGAGACTGCAGCTCCCCCGGGACAGGAGACGCTGTCTCCACTCTGACCAGACCTTGGGGGGACAGACCACTGGGGTGTCCCCCAGACTCTCAAGTGGAAAGCTTGAGAGGGCCTTAGGAGAGGGTCAGCGCTTACTGGACTGGACGGCCCTGGGGACCTGTGTTAGGTTAGTCTCTGGGGTCCACAGGGAGCTGCATCCGCTGCGGGTCTCGCCTCTGCACGTGCTGCCCCTCCATCCAGATACGCGCTCTGCTGAACACCCCTCCACTCCTCAGGGGTCAGCTGGACACCTGTCCACCAAGCGCTGCCCAGTGCCCACAGCAGGGCTGGGGCCTCCTCTGGGCTCCCACAGGCCCCGGGCTTCCCCGAAGGCAGCACTGACCACTCCCAGGGGGCCCTGCCTGGCTGTGTGACGGTCACTTTCAATGTACAGACGGCCACAGCTCTCTGACCCACACCTAGGTGCAGACTGATCTACTGCCCACCACGTGCTTGCCCCCTGCCCAAGTGTCCATCCTTCAGGAACAACACCGCACTCACCACCTCCAGGAAGCCCACCCTGACTACATGGGGCAGCCAGAGGAGCTGGGGCTGGGCGCAGGCCTCCCCACACCAGGCACACGCTTCCTCTGCCCTCTTGCTGGCCTTGAGGAACAAGGTCAGCGCTGGAAGCCAGGGCCCGGTTCCAGCCCAACATGTGACCGTGGCCGAGCCCCGGACCCTCTGGGCCCCAGCTTCTCCACCCGCACACAGTAGGGTGGGCCAATGTCTCTATGGAACACATGCCCAATGAGGAAGGCTGGGCAGGCAGACCACGGTCAAGCCTCCAGCTCACGCTGGAGCCCAGGAGGCACCCCTCTGCGGGGTCCACGGGCACACTGCCCCTCACCAGTGCCGAGACCCCCGTTCCATCACTGCTTCTCAGCCTCAAGGCACAGATCCTACAGGACCACTGGCCCAGCTGGGGTCTCGGGTTGTCAGCAAGGAGGACTGGGCTCCAGAAGATAAAGGAAAGAGATGAAGACTGCAGCCCCCACAAGAGGGCGGTCCCCAGCGACGAGACAGCCGCCTGGCTCCCCCACAGGATGGGGGGAGGAAGGTGCACACACACCAGCCTGTGGGGACCGTGGAGCAGACGGGTGCAGGAGGGACATGCAGACCCTGACCCCAGACAGCACCTCCCAGCCAGGAGGCCCCAAACCTGGGCCAGGGAAGCCGAGGCCCACAGATGGCAAGGGGCTGTGAGGAGCCTGCCCCAGGCTCAGGCCCCGGCCGGCGGGACAGCCGGACAGTTTCAGTGACCCTGGGGTGCAGCCTTCCATGCTCCCTGCCCCACGGCCCTACACACACCTGCTGTCAACGAAACCCGGCCCCGTCCCAAGGCCGAGAGGCCTGCAGCCCAAGTCTCTCTACTGTGAGGACCTGGGTCGTGAGGCACCCCCGCCCCGACTGCAGGAGGAAGCAGAGCCCAGGACGACCCAGCACCCAGCATGCTTGGGTTGTCCTGATGGTCTCCAGAACTCCCTGCCGCCCACCCCAGCCCCAGGTCTCCTGGACCATCCTCCCAAGTGGCAGCAAGCAGGCCCCAGGACCCACCTGTACACTCTCTGGGGCTCATTCCAGGTGGAGCCCCCACCTCCCACCTCCCGCCACAGCCCCCCAGAGCCCAGGCAGTCGACAGGGCCCACCGGGACCGCAGAGAGGTTCTGATGGATGCCTCTCCCCAGCAGGGCTGGGAGCCACTGGCAGGCAGGACCAAGGGTACCTCTCCTGTAACCCCCGAGCCTGGCACGACGCCGGTGCTCAGGCAAGAGTCAGTGAGGGAGCCCAGGGCCCCCAGGGATGTTTGCTAACCCAGCAGCAGCGGAGGGAGTGAGCGCCCCGTCATCAGAGGTGTGCGAAGGAGCCGCGGGCAGGGAGGGCCGCGCCCGGCAGGCCTACCTTCGCGCTTCATGCCCATGGCCAGGCACTTCTGGTAGCGGCAGTACTGGCAGCGATTCCGCTGCCGCTTGTCGATCAGGCAGTCCTTGTTGTCGCGACAGGTGTACGTCAGGTCCTTGCGCACCGTCCGCTTGAAGAAGCCCTTGCAGCCCTCGCAGCTGTACACCCCGTAGTGCTTGCCTGCGGGCGGGGCGGCCGTGAGCGCCACGCGCGGCCTGGGACGCGGGGCGCGCGGACCCGGACACCAGGGCTGCATCCTCTCTACGTCCGGGCTGGCGCCCCAGAAGGGCTCAGCCGGCCTGCTGGGCTCGGGGGGATGGCGGAAGGGGGCGGCGTGCGAGGGGCCCTCGGCCCCGGGCACAGCCCGGCGGCCCCCTTGCCAGCGTCTCCACTGGAGCCACCCGCCCGCCGCTCACCATCTCCTGGACTTGGAGGCGCTAGGAGGTCCAGGGTGGGCGGCTCGGAGCTGCGGAGATCCCTCGCTGGCGGGCTGGGCTCCTGCCCCCTGCACCCTCCCGGGGGTCCTGCGGCCCCGCCCCCGGCCCCGCCCCCTACCCCCGGCCCGCCCTCCCTACCCTCGGCCCCGCCCCGGCCCCGCCCTCCCTACCCTCGGCCCCGCCCCGGCCCCGGCCCCGCCCCGCCCCCGGCGGCTCACCTGAGGAGCGGTCCCCACAGATGGCACAGATGTGCTTGGTGAAGGACGCCATGTTCCCTGAGGGGTGGGCCGGCACTTTGAGGACACCATTGAGGCCCAGCGGGGGCTTGATGTCTTCGCTGCTGCTGACGGGGTTCATGGGCGAGCTGAGCTGCGGAGGGAAAGTGGGGTCGGCCCGGGCAGGTGCCGCGGGGCGTCCGCGGGGCAAGGGAGGCGCTGCCACGCCCCCCTCCACGGAGAGAGAAACGGGGGCTGGGAGGGGGCCTCGCCCACCCCCGGCCACGTGGCACGGCAGGCCCAGCCCCAGGGACCCCAGCAGGATGTCCGCCCCATAGGCTTGGCCAGGCTGGAGGAGGCCGTCCTGCCCCCAGGGCCCCAGCTCCCACGGAACCTCAGGCTCGAAGGAGGACCCACGAGGCCCCGGCTCACACTCCTGCCCGTCGTCCACCTAAGTGAGAACTGCCTGCCACCCCCGGGCGCTGCCCCCAGCAGCCAGCCACAGCTCTGGGACACGCTGGTGTGGCCAGGCGCTTTGGGGACCCCAACCCATGGATGGGCACCGAAGCCTGGCCCCGGAGAGGAGGGAGGGGAGAGGGAGGAGACAGCAGCCCTCCACACACACAGACACACACGGCATGGTGGGGGTCTCAGACGGAACCTGCAACCCGAGGAGAGACAGCACCCCTACACACACACACATCCTCCGCCACCACACACACACGCACACCCATCCTCACACATACACACACACACACATCCTCACCCCCACACACACATCCTCTGCCCCTCCCGCCATCACACACACACACACACACACATCCTCTGCCACACACACAATTCTCACACATACACACATACACACAATCCCCACACACACACACCCCCTCCGCCCCTCCCGCCATCCTGACGCTGCGCCAGGAGGAAGCGTGGGAAACTCACCAGTCACCGTGGCAACAGCTGCCGCGGCAGTGACACAGCAGTTTTGGTTCCGCTGAGCCCACCCCAGCTCTCCCGTCAGCGCCTAGGGCCCAGGGGTGCTTCCCACTGCACCCTGCAAGCCAGCCGCGCCCCACAGGCGCCAGGGCGCCAGCCGGCAGCCCCCCAGCGCCCTCACTTCTGCAAAGCCCTGACCGAGGCGGAAGTCGGGTCCTGCAGCACCTCTGGACAGATCGCAGCAGCCACGTGGCCCCTGGGTCGCCCCAGGCCGGGCTCCTCCTGCACACGGGAGCCTCACCCGCTTCCTTCCATGTGGGCCCCGACTCCCGGCCCCCTCCTCCCGGGACAGGAGGAGCTGGTGCTCAACGTGCAGAGAGCACAGACCGAGCACCTGCAGGGACTCTTCCAGCCCCGGACATCTGGGCTCGCCTGCCCAGGCGGCCACCTTGATCCGTGAGGACGCTGAAGCCCACAGGACTCGGGGGGCTGCAGGGAGGCCAGGAGGCCAGCTTCGGCCACGCGGGGCTGTCAGGATGCAAGGGGAGAGGCGAGGGGTGTCCAGAGGACCCCACTGCCTCAAGAATGCCCCCCGCCCCCCCCCACACACAGTCTGCAGGCTTCAGGAGCATCTCCCAGAAGACAGTCAACTCAGCAGGGGCCCCAGCTATTTGCTGAGTGTCACCGCGCTGGGCTGTGCCCCGTGGGAAGCCCTGACTGAGTGGGGAGAGCTGCCCGGCCCCCCTCCAGAGTGGATGCAGTGGCCAGCCAGGGGCACACGGCTTTAAGGGGTCACGCAGGTGTGAGCTCAGGCCTCTGGGAGCCACAGCTCTGAGGGGCCCCCTGCATGCTGCAGAAAGGGTGTCCAGGGTCCCGGGAACACGCCAGCCCAGAGCCGCAAGACAGCCCACCGAACACCCAGCCAGGCGCCCGAGGCCACAGAGAACACCCTCCACCCCGCGGGGCTCGCCAGGATCGGGGTGGGCAGCCACAGCTGACCATGGGGGTTCTGCCTCCTCCGTTCCCTGAGTGACTTTGGGGGAATTATCTAACCGCCCTGGGCCTGAGGTTTCTCATGTAAAGACAGGAGAAACAAGAGTGCCTCCGCCCAAGGGTTGCCGTCGGGAGGAGCGATTTGGGGGCCGCGCTGACAGCAGAGCTCGTGAACCCAGCTTGGGGCACAGCAAGCAGTCTCCGCCCGAGCACTGGGGCCTCCGGGGGCCGCCCTCAGGCCGGCTGGGCCGCGGACAACGGAAGGCAGCACCCAGGCAGAGGGGGCCGCCAAGCACGTGCTTGGAGGAGGGCACACCAAAGGACTGCTGGGAGAAGGGCAGGAGACCGGTGTGGCCGGGGTGGCCAGTCAGCAGCAGAGGCCAAGGGAGGTCCCGAGGGGCCCTGAGGACACCGGTGAAGGCCGGAGGCTGGGCACGAGGCCTCCCGCGGCCTGTGGGAGCCCGGCTGCGACTCTGAGCAGCTGGATCCTCTGGGCGGCACCCCGGAAAGGAACTCGGGCACTTCCTCTGTGGGTGCCCAACCCATGCAGGGTGGGTAGGGGCCACCTGTCCTGTCCCCCAGACCCCCACAGGCAGGCCCCTGGGACCGGTGTCCGCCGTCCGTAACCTGAGACGGCCTTAGCACCAGGGACGGAGCCCTCAGACACAGTCAGCATCAGTGGCGGCTCCACGGCGTACCCAGGGTGGGGGCCCATCCCATTTCCCCTTTCGCGTCCTTGGCATTCATCTCAGTTCCCGCAGAGCCTTCGGGACTGACTGAGATAACTGCCTGGCTCCATCGGGGCCCCAGACCTCCTCCTGTCTCTCACCGCCCCTCGTCCACGCCCACCACACCCTTCCTTTCCAGCCCTCGCGGGTAAGGCCGATCACCCCCATCAGCATGGAGTGGGAGGCCCCTGGACCCCACTGGCCTCTGCCTGCCCATCGAGGCCAGGGACAAACCCCCACACTTAGCCTGGTGGACCCAGCCTCACGGCCACGGTGCCCACAGCAAGGACAGGCAGGGCTCACGTGGGTCCTGCCCAGGGAGGCTCGCCAAGGTGGCGAGGTCAGGGCGCCAAGGTGCCCACACATGCCCGGCACTGCAGGTGAGCTCTGGGCCGAGGTGGGAAATGCCCCCTGGGCTGATGGAGCCCCCGAACCAGGGGAGAGGAGAGGCAGCTCAGGCCACAGTGCCTTCGGCCCAGCCTGGTTCTGCCCAGAGCCCCCAGCCCCACCCGCATCCACTTCCCTGCAGGGCGTGGTCGAGTAGGGGGCCGTCCCCACCAGCAGCAGAAGTCAGACCGCCTCGCTGGTTCCAGCTCCATGACTCCGCGGTTGTGGTTTTGAGGCGGAGGTGGGGGGATGCCCCCCCGAACTCCACCCACACTTCCATGAATATGGGGAACCCCAAGTTTCTAAGACAAACTGCTGATGCCTAGAAGCTAAACTCGGCTTCCGAGGAAGGAGTTTATGGGGGGCAGGGTGGTGGCGACTGAGGCCTTCCCAGGAATGGTGGCCAGAGGCTGAGCCCAGGGCTCAGACCTCGGCTAAACTACCTGGGGCCTGACCGACATACAGAAGGACAGGCGGACAGCTGAGCAGCGCATGGCGGTGAACGTCGGGCACACACCCGCACCCCTCCGCTCCCTGAGCCCCGGCATCCGCCTCAGGGGATCTGCAGCTCCTCGCTCACAGGCACCTGCACTCAACAAGCACGCATCGCGTGCCGGGAGCCTCGCTGTGTGCCGGCAGCAACACAGACTAGGACGGACGAGGCCCCAAACCCCCCACCCCTCCCCCAGACAGGCTAACCCCCAAGGCTTGGGGGGCATCACTGCCACCCTCGGGCCCTGCCCCGCAGAGCCCCCACTCCAGACTCACTCCCAGGCTCCTCCGCACAGGAGCCCTCGGGGCGTGCAGGGCAGGCACCAGGCCCGGGGGCAGCAAGGAGCTTCCCGGCCCGAGAACCAGCAGGTGCTGCCTCTGGCCCGGTTCCCAGGGGACAGGTGTGGGCCGGCCCTCGTCTGCCTCTCGCTGAGTGGCAGGCACTCCAGCCAGTGAGGATCGGGGTGTGGTGGCCACGCTACAAAGAACACGGCCAGGCCCAGGAAGGCGGCTGAGACCCCTTGTGCCAACCCTCCAGCCTTCTGTCTGCTTCTGGAAGGCCAGGGGACACAAGGGAGCACGGGCCCCCCAGGAACAAAGGGACTGACGAGGGGCCCAGAAGAGCCAGAGGGGTGCTCCACCGAGACCAGCTCCAGACAGGCCCAGCCGACGGGCAGGGAGTGGGCTCCAGACCTCAAAGCACCCCACCTTCCTGTGCCAGGAGCGGGGAGTCCTGGAGGCAGGGCAGCTCCCGGGCAGCAGGCAGCCCGCGGGACACGCTGACACCGTTAGCCACGCATCTCTGGGTAGGGGGTCCTGTGCTGGAGTCCCTCTCGAGCTGGCTATACTGCCCCCCCAAGGAGACGGCTTCCAGAGCTCCCCTCACAGGGCTCTCCTCTGCTGGGGCCTCCTAGATGGACAGGCCTTTCTCTATGGGCGGACCTCCTCTACTGGGGCCTCCTTGATGGGAGGGGCCTTCCTCTATGAGGGCCTCCTCTACAGGGACCTCCCAGGGGGGCTTCCTCTAGTGGGAGCCTCCCTCTATGGGGGGACCTCCCTCTGTGGGGTTGGTCTTTCTCTATTGGGACCTCCCTCCACAAGGATGACAGCTGCTCCCAGACATGAATGACACTCAGAAAAGGGGAACTCAGCTTTGTCAGGAAAGTTTGAGCCCCAGAAACAGGGAGGACCCTTGGGATTCAAGCAGATCTCCCAGACATTCAGCAAAAAATCCCACCAGGAGACCATCAGAGCCAAGAAAGAAGATGAGCAGCTGCGGTCCTGGGCACCCCGGGCAGCTCTGTCACGGTTCAGACAAGAAGCACCCACACCAGGTGGGTTGGCGGGGGTGGGCGGTGGACCAGGCCTCAGGGGTCTCCCAGACAAGAGCTGGCTCTGCCAAGGGCCAGCTGCCTCCTGACCCGGACACAACCCCAAAAGACAGACTGTTCCGAGAAGCATCTGAGCAAACTCGACCATGGAGACCACCAAGCCCAGGAGGTCACCTCTCTGAGACTGCTCTAGAGGCAGAAGGTAGAAGTGATGGCACCTGCTTCCCAGGGGCCACAGAAGGTGCAGGTAAAGTCAGGCCCTGTCCCCTGGTCTGGGCCCCTCACCCCTGGTCCGGGCCCGGCCCCCTAGTCAGGCCCCGCCCCTAGCCCAGGCCCCACCCTTGGTCCAGGCGCCGCCCCCAGTCAGGCCCCACCCCTGGCCCAGGCCCCGCCCCTTAGTCAGGCCCCACCCCCTGGTCCAGGCCCCGCCCTGCACTTACCTGGGGGCTGCCGGTGCCAAAGCCCAGGGTGGGTGTGGTGGGCACCGACATGGAGTGCGGCCCCATGGGGGAGCTGATGACCGAGAAGGGCGGGCCCATGCCGTTGATGGGCGAGCTGAGGGTGCTGATGGGTGAGTGCAGCTGTCCCGGGGAGCCGAGCGAGGAGCCGATGCTGGGCCCCAGGGAGGGGTGCAGCGAGGGGGCGGCCATGGAGCTGCGCGCCGCGGGTGAGCTGAGGGAGGAGGAGTTCACCTGCGTGGAGAAGTCTGCAAGACAAGAAGCCACAGGAGGCCGGTCAGGGGCCCGCACCGGCGACCCGCTACCCCTCGGGCCACGGCGACCACGCCAGGCCTAGAATGTCAAGCGACTGCCTGTGCAGGGCCCCGCCGGCCAGGAGGCCCGGCCGGGCACACCCAGAGCTCCCCTCCGGGGTACCCGCCACCCCGGCCCAGCTCCACGGTTTAGGCTGGGCCCGAGGCAGACGTAGGAAGGGCAGGCTGACAGCCTACCGGGGCAGGGAGGCCAGATGGCTGCCCCTCGAACCCGCAGCACCCCAGGGCCATCCACCTGGAATGGCCGGTGGCCCGGAGTTGCCAGCCTCTCTGCCCATCTACTCAGGGGGTCAAGGTGAAAGTCTGGGGATAATAAAAACCCTGAAGGCTAACGTTTCCACCACACCCATGGTGCAGCAGAAACAGTCCATGTCCTCAGTGTGGATGAGCGAGCAAAGTTGGGAGGTACACGGCACGTCCCATTACCCCATTTTACAGAAGGGGAACTGAGGCCCTGCGCCCTTCCAACTACCCACTGCACGCACGGGCCTGCTCAGGGACCCAAGCAGCGGTGGCCGAGACACCACACCCCCAGGCCCTCTAACACATGGGGCCTTGGAGAGGTACGGCTTCCTGTGTGCCCGGGGCCTGGTGGCCTGGTGGCCTGGTGGCCTGTGGCCCGGGGGCGGGGAGCTTCCCAGTGGGCCTGGTGGAGGGGCCCGGGTGTGTGCCAGGCTGGAGACAGGCAGCCTACAGAAGCTGCAGTGAGAGGCCCAGACCTCCCACACACCAGCCTTTCATCCCAGGGTTTTCCAAGTCCCGTCAAGCACTAATTGGGCCTCCCCTCCCCACCCTGAGGGCTCAGCGAGAAGCTTCCACAGGAGGGAGGCTCTCTGGGGTGAAACTGCTGCCCGAGGGCCTGAGCAGACCACGGGAACTCAGAGAGGCCCAAACAAGGCAGCTGGAGCCAGAGCTGCAGGCCACAGCGAACCCTGCCTCTGTCTGGCAGGGTGCCCTGAGCACACCAGGACCCCACCCCCCACCCCGCCCGGGGCCTCAGCCTTCCCGTCTGCAAAACGGTCTCCGGGCCTTCCGGCCAGGCCTGCAGTGATCACACAAGCTTCTGACAAGTCGAGCGGGCCAAGGATGCAATGCAGTGGCCCTCTCCAGGCACCCCCAGGTTGGGGGGACACCCTGCCTGGACCACCTAACAGCCCCAGGAGGATTTCGCATGCCCAAACCGGAGAACAGCCGTGCCCAGAGCGCCAGGCTCAGAGCAGGAAGAAGCCTTGTCTGGGCATCACCCCCAAGTCCTCCCCCCTCATCGGTCACTGGTACCAACAGTCTGGGGACACACTGCAGGAGACCACCACCTCCAGGCACAGCCAGGCAGGCCCGACTCCGGCCGGAGCTGAGCTCTCACCCAGGGCCTTCCAGACTTGTCCACGGAGGTGCTGGGCACCCCACTCTGTGGGCTGGTCCCCACAGGCACACAAGAGGCTCTGCCAACCCTGGGGGCCCCCTTCTCCGGGAGCGCTTACCCATTTCCTTCCTGCAGCTCCCAGCTTGCTGGACACCCCATCCCTCACGTGCCCTCTGAGGGAGGAGGGGCATGGCAAGTGGGCCTGGAATTCCAAGCCAGGGAGTAGGGGCCCATCTGCCACTGCACCAGCAAGACAGCTTCATCCGAAACCCTCGCCATTCACAGAAAGGAGCACAAACCGTCTCACTGAAGATAAGAGCTTATGGAGTCCAGGTCCAGATGGCGGCACCTACTGGCATAGATGGGAACTGCAACCCAGCCCTAAGAGCCATTAAGCTTCCTGCACCCACCTAAGGGGGCTTCCCTGACAGCTCAGCTGGTAAAGAATCCACCTACAACGCGGGAGACCCCGCTTCGATCCCTGGGTCGGGAAGATCCCCTGGAGAAGGGAAAGGCTACCCACTCCAATATTCCTGGGCTTCCCTTGCAGCTCAGCTGGTAAAGAATCTGCCCACAATGCGGGAGACCTGGGTTTGATTTCCGGGTCGGGAAGATCCCCTGGATAAGAGATAGGCTACCCACTCCAGTATCCTGGCCTGGAGAATTCCATGGACTGTATAGTCGCAAAGAGTCGGACACGATGGAGCGACTTTCACACATGACCCACAAGAGGATGCCTACACCTGTGTGCCCAGGGGTCTTCCCCCAGGGATTGGCAAGAGCAGGCAGGCTGCAGGAAGAGAAGCAGACACAAGGTCTGGCTGCACGCCCTTGACCTCACTGAACGCCCGCGACCTTGTCCACCCACCTGTGACGGACAAGGAAACGCGTAGCAGGCATGACCCCCCTAAACCTGCAGCTTCCCCCAGGCCCGCAGTCACTGCTCCTTCCCCAGGGCCCCTGGGATGCCCACTTCACCAGCGCTCGCTGCCCCCTCCCTGCGTGAGGAACCCTGCTGCAGGGTGCAGGCTAGCATGGGCCCCTCCCCGTCACTGAGTCCCGAGAAGCACCCTTCTGATCTCCAGGGGGCAGGGGGGGAGCAAGATGGACATTACAATGTCCGTTTTGCAGGCATCGTCCCCAGAGAGCACAGCGGCCACCACTGGGGCCACAGATCAGATGAGCGTTCCGACCTCTGCATCCAGAAGCCCGAGGGCCTGGCCTCCTGAGGAGAGCTGCCCATCGTTCTCCTCTGGAAGTGAGACGGGGGTCTGCGACCAAGAGGGAGACGTCACCCCGGGGTTTCTGCAGTTTCCCCACCTCCACTTGGCCATCCTGGGGCACTGGAGAGTCTCAGATTGGAGGAGAAGGCAAAGGGGCTTCTCGGAGGCAGCTCCCGTAATGGGCAGAGTGCAGCCGGCAGGGCCAGGGGGCCCGGAGCCCCTCGCGGCCCCCGCTGCTGGCCAGCCATGCCCGCGGGGCAGGGCCGCAGAGCTCCCCACTCCCACAGCTGCAGACACTCGCGGGTCTGAGCTGGGCCTGCTGGGCCTGAGCCGCTGGCTTGTTTGTTTGTTTGCTGCTCCCTGGCAGGAAGGGGCGGGAGAGGCAGGAGAAAGCTCTGGCCAGAAGGAAGGAGGGAAGTGGCCTGTTTGGCTGCCAGTGCCAGGCGGCACCCCAAGTATGAGAACCGCGAGGAGGGGGAGGCAGGCGCTGGAAAACGGCGGGAGAGCCCGGCACGAGGAAGGGGGCGCTGGGAGAAAGAGGAGACTGGGGTGGAGGGGGCAGCGGTCCTGGGTACAGCCCACCCCCCAAACGCAAAGGGGACGTCCTGGTTCCCCAGGCCGGCCCCAGGCTCACGCGCACACCAACCGCTCCAGACCAGGGGGCCACGGGCCCCAGGGAGGGGCCACCTCAGCCCACGCCCACCTCGGCGACCCCCACGGCGCCCAGGCCCCCACTCAGGGCCCTTCCCGCTGACACGCAACGCCCACCGCAGACACTTTCCCGGAGCCCGGGTGACAATGCCCTGGTGTGTTTTCTGGAGTCTTCTGGAGTCTGGCCAGGCGGGGAACCTCAGGAAGAAAAGCGCCCGAACAGCCCCTGCTCCACGCGCACGCAGGCTCTGCTGCTTCCGGGCCAGTGTGTGTCCCCACCCTCTGATAAGCAGTGGCTATGATAAGGCGCTCTTCTTGAAGTCACACTTTGGACTTGCAGGGGACTTGCCACCAGCAGTCACTATGTGCTTATCTGATCCTGGGCTGCAGGGCTCAGGGCTCAAGGCTCAGGCCCAGACCCCACCCTGGGAGCCGCTGACACCCAGCCCTCCCCACCCACGAGGACCCACGAGCTCCGGAGGAGGGGCAAAGCCCAACTCCCGAATCTCCCTGCCCAGAACCTGACCCAGGCCCAGAACCGCCCTCCGCTGACACCCTCCCTGCCCCTGGGGGCCAGACCAGCAGCAAGCCGTGAGACCAGGCCTCAGAAGGAGGACTCCAAGGGTACACAGGGACCTCCAAGAAGAGGCGGGCAGCCCCGACCCGGGCAAAGTGACTGCAAGAGCTGCCGGGTTCGGGTCAGGAAGGCCTGGCTGGCAGTGAGAGACAGATCTCTTTCTTGACACAGAACGCGTTTCAGGCCATTAAACTGACTCTTAAATGCAAATACCTGGAGACCAGAAAAGGAAGGCATGGAGCAGAGATGAGATGTCCCGGGAGGCTCAGCGCCCAGGGCACAGCAGTGACTACAGGGCCCCAGGGTAGGGGTGAAAGGTTACACTCAGCAGAGTTAGAGACTGTTCCCACGGTACAGGCACAGCCCGCTTCTTGAGGTGGTGAGTTCCCCGTGGGGGCTGTATGCAAGCTTGGGCATGGCCAAGTAGGAGGCCCTGGGCTCCCTCTGGGGGGCAGGGGGCATTCCCCCAGCCAACAGCCCCCAGCTGCATGGGCTCCCTCCTCCAGAAGGCCCTCCAGGGCCCTCCTGCCTCCCTCCCCGCACCAGGCCCCCCAGAAGGAAGCCGGGGAACCCCCACCAACTCCCTTCCGGCCTCTGCCAAGGAAGGCGGGGGAGGCAACAGGAAATGCCAGCCCAAGGCGAGCCTCGCGGCCAGGGGACCCCCAACCTTTGGAAAGCGGGGCTCGGGGGACTCCGCCGCTCTCCCGAACTGGCAGGGCCCAACAAGGCAGGGTCCAAACAGGCCCCGGGCTGGGATCCAGGGCCCAGGCCACACGTCCTGAGGGCCAGGAGGGCACCAGGCCCGGCCAAGCAGGAAGCCCGGCAGAGGCGAGGGAGTGTGGGGAGGGGCCCCAGGCAGGAGCTGGGCAGGGGGCAGGAGCAGACAGGCACGGGCAGACGAGAAGACCCCGGGGGGAGCCAGCCCCCGACCCGACCAGGAACAAGCCAGGTTCTGAGCACGAGCGTCCGCCCCCAACCCCTGCCCGGGGACCACCCTCCCCGGCCCCCCGGAACCGAAACCCCACGGCGGGGAGCTGGCAGGCCCTCCGGAGCTTCCTGGGACGCCCACCCCCAACCCCCGCCTTCCGGAAGGACTGCTTCCCCTGGCACCCGCGGGAGGCAGAAGTGGCAGCCGCGGGGCCTGTGGCGGGACCGCGGCGCGCCGGGGTTTGGGGGAGGGGGCGGCGGGGCGGGGAGGCGGGGAGGTCCACAGGCCCCACGGGGACGGGGCCTTCGGGAGTGGGGGCAGCGCCCCTTCTGTAAGTGGGCGCACCTGCTTTGCAGACCCAGGAAGGGGGCCCTCGAGCCCCTGCAGGGCGGGGTCCCAGCCCAAGCCGAGGGCCTGCAGAGGGTGGGCCAGGCAGCAGAGCCGGCCCACGGCCTCCGCCCAGGGGGCTCAGGTGGCCTGGACTGCGGCTCCACTGGGGTAACCTGGCCCCTTCCCCAACAATGCCCCCAGCCCCAAACCTCGGCCCCAGCGTAGAGGACACGGGTCAGCTCGGCCCCCGCCTTGGGGTCTCAGAGAAGGGTCGAGCCCAGCAGGCAGGCGGCCTCAGGGGCCCTAGCGAGGGGCCTCCCCACCGGCCGAAAGGGTCCAAGGCCCAGGAGGCCATCGACGTCAGGGGCCACGCCAGAGAGCCCAGGGCGGCCCCGACCCTCCAGACCCCGGAGGAGACGGGGTGGGCGACACAGTGACCCAAGACACGCGTCTCCTTCACCCCTCGCCCACCGCTCAGATACCCCCGGACACCCACAGGGCTCCACCCTAGCAGGCCGCATGGAAGGCAGGCAGCCGCCAACTGTAGCTACCTGGCACTGCCCTCCCCAGCCTCTGTGACACCTGGGGGAGGGGGAGGAGAGGACAGGCAGAGTGGACGCTGAGGGGCCGGCAGGATGCTGCTGAGTGAGGGGCAGACCGCATGACTCCACGGCTGCCAGGCTACGCCCGGGCCCAGAGGGACCAGGGGCTGTGGACCCGGTGGACAGAAGCTCCACCATCTCCATCACCACCATCACCAAGGCCAGCATCACCACCCAAGGGACCACCTGCCCTGCCCCCGAGGCGGCGGACGGTGACCCTGGATGGCTTTTGCCACAAGTGACAAAGGGACGATGCTCCGGGGTTCTGATGGCCGTCCTGAGCTGGCCGGGGCTGGCGAGGGGCAGGGGGAGGAAGGGGAAGTGGTGGGGCCGTCCTCGCCCGGCACACTGGTACGGTCTGGGGGCACTGTGGTTGGCAGGTGTGGCTAGAACCCGGCCGCCGTGGTGGAAGTGGGGAGCACAAGCAGGCGACGGGGGTGGGGGGCAGACGGGGCTCCCAGGGCCGGCTGGCGCCTGGACCTCCAGGTCCATGAAAGAGCTGAGGCGTAATAGTGCCAAGGCCCTGGGTGGGGCACTTAGGCTGGGGTCTTGGCAGGAGGCCGCCCCCCAGGTCCACCCTGGAAACTCACTGTCCCAGGGGGCTGGGGTCCAGCCTGCACGCCAGGCCAAGCAAGAGAGCCAGCGTCCCCCCGACTCCTGCAGCGGACCCTCCACGACCCACCAGGCCGGCGGCACCCGGACAGGCCCCACGGAGGGCACTCCCTGAGGGCACCCTAGGGGCTGAGGGGCACGCTGAAGCTGGAGGGGGCACTGCTCCGGCCGCCACGGTACAGAGAAGGGGCCTGAGTCCCGGAGCCCCGTTCACCCCGACTCTCCACGGCTTGGGGACCTGGGCTCGCAGGCGCGGGGAACACACCTGGCCAGACCCCCGGGATGCTGGGGCCAGACCGCAATGGAGGCCTGCAGCTCTGGCCAGGGCCCTGGCGGCATGGCGCCCCCTCCGCCAGGACACCCCGAGCGTGCCTGGTGCTAAGACCACCACACAGGCCGCTCAGAGCCTCGGGATAACGGGGCCTGCTGCACGGATATCACCCCCCCCCCGCCCCTCCTGCACGCCGCAAGTGCCCTGAAGGCTGGCTCCCGAAATGCCAGCTCGCCACCCTACCCTCCCCCGCCCCATGACTCCAGGGCTTCCCAAACCTCGGGGCTTGGCCAGTTCTTCAGGAGAAGCCAAATGACCCCAGACGGACGAGTCCCTAGGTCAGCCCAGCAGGCGGGCCTGTCCCCAGAGGCTCTGGGGAAGTTGGGGGTTGGGGGCGTTTAGGGTCAGGACTGGCAATGACTGGACGGCACCCATGGCGTTCGGAGACCCACCCCAGGGCCAGGCTCCTACCTGGGTACGTTTCTCCATCCGCCCAGCAGGGTGCCCACCCCGGGCGCAGGCCACAGAACCACCAGCTGGGGCCCCCAAACACGAGGCCGGGCCCTTTAGGAGAGCTCCAAGCCTTACGACTTCACCAAGAGGTGCCCCCTCCGCCCACCCCGGAGACAGCTGGGGACGACGAGGATTCAGGCGACCTCACTGACAAGGCCCCCCGCCCTCCCCAGCGTCATTCCTCCTGCTCAGCGGCCAGACAGGAGCTGCCCCAGGGGGAGGCCAGGGAGGGGCCAAACCCACACCCCCAGGCCTGCTGGAATCCCCAGGAGGAGGCACAGAAAGCAGGGCAGGGGGACCACAGGGATGGGGTCACAGGGCAGCTGAGGCTGTGCTCAGCCCCTCGGTCGTGTTGGACTCTGCGACCCCGTGGACTGTAGCCCGCCAGGCTCCTCTGTCCATGGGATTCTCTAGCAAGAATACTGGAGTGGGCTGCCATTTCCTTCTCCAGGGGATCCTCCTGATGCAAGAGCCAAACCCGCGTCTCCTGCGTCTCCGGCCCTGGCAGGTTGATTCTTCACCACGAGCGCCGCTGAACCTGCATGCGACGCCGTCACCGCCGCGGCCTCTGCAAAACGGAGATCCCCAAACCCAGGGCCCGCTGGCGGCTGGTGGCTCGTGCCGCCCCCACCCCCCGCCCCCGCATGAAATCAGAGCATCCTCGAGGCAAAGCTCGAGTCTGGGGAACAGCCCCAGTGGCCGCCCTGACCCTGGGAGCCTGGGGACTCGAGCGGCGCGTCGTCCCACCTGCGGGTGAGGAAGGGGCTCAGAGGGCAGGGCGCTCCCACCGCCAGCGCCAGAGCTGGCTCTCCGCCGGACGCCCTCAGTCTCACGCAGAGGCCCCGGGCCAGCCGGGAGGCCGGCCCCGAGCTCCAGGCTGGACCTGCTGCCAGTGGGGACGCCCACCGTGGGGACGACGGGCGCGGGCAGCCAGGAGCACGCTCACCTCTCTGGGGCCCGGCAGGGGCTCCTGGGCACCACGGCCTCCCGTCCAGGCAGCGCCCCTGAACCTTCCCCAGCACCTCCAGGGCGCTGGCCCAGGCGGCGGAGGAGGGGATGCGGGCAGTGGGGGAATTCCTGATGAAACCCCGCCTGCCCCACGACCGTCTGGGGGGCAAGGGGGCCCCCCGAGCCCGCGGACTGACTGAGGCGGTTTCTCTTCAACAGGAAAAGAAGTGATGCTTGTTTCATTTTGAGCCATGCTGCTCCGCGGGCTCAGGGGCCGCCGCCCAGCTCTGTCGTGGAACACGGGTGCCGCCTGCCCCCTCCCCCGGCCGCGGCCTGTCTGCTCCTCTGCGTCTCCCGCAGCCCCGCGGCATCGGGGACACCCGGCAGACACACAGGCCTCCTGTGCTGGAGATGGGGCAGCCGTCCCGGGGGCCCACCTGCCCCAGGATGCCGGGCAGTCAGGGAGCAGGGTGGCTCCTCGGGACTCGATGTGGGTTGGCCTCTCCCGGGACATCCCCAGCCCTCCCACGGCCCTCAAGCATCGCCATTTCTCGGATGCGGGCACGGACACCCAGCACCTCCAGGGCCACGTGAGGGGTGCAGCAGGGCCAAGCCTGAGATCCGGGGGCGCAGAGAGCCGGCCCGGCACCCGAGGGGCTCCTGGGGGGCTTTTGGAGACCCCGCCACCGCCACATGCTGCAAGCTCTGGCCCCTCGGCGTCCTCCCGGGCAGAGGTTCACCCCCGCCCCCCGCACTGACTCAGCCGGAGTCACCAGGCTGGTGCCCGTCGTGAGCGGAGGCGCGGGCGGCAGGGCCTCTGCAGACGGAGGCAGGGCTGGTCCCGTGAGACAGACTGAGAACGGGAGCGGGGCTTCCCCGTCTCCGCCATGGCGGGGGCGCCTCCTGCCTGGACCGGCACGGCGGCCCCCACACACCCCTGCTAAAAGCCTGGGGGGGAGGCCCACACAGACTGCACCTCGGCACCCCGTCGGGCTCCGTCCCACTGTGTCTGCCCACCCGGGGGCTCACGAGCTTGCAGGACTGTCCCCAAGCTGAGATCTGAGCCCTGCCCAGCTGCCCCTCGGGGACCCGCTGCGTGCAAGGCTGTTTCTCCAGTCCCCGCCCTAGGCCCCCAGCAAGTGGAGGGACAGGAGGGGGGTCCCACTCTGTACCAGGGGCCCGAGGCCCGGGAGGCCCAAGAACCCCACCCCATCCACACGAAGCATCGGCGCACGGTCCCAGGTCCCTGACCTGAGGCCTCGTTCCTGACACACCTCGTGGGCCAGCGGCCAGGAGGCTGAGACCCTCCGCAACCCCCAGCAGGCACTTTTCAGGGGCTGTGGCGGCAGCAGAGGGGAGAAGCCGGCTGACCCCCAGCAGTGAGGGTGGACAAGCGACACAGGGGACAGGCCACATCTGCACCCCTCGAGCCCCGGCCCAGAGAACCCACGTATGGACTCGGCAACCTCCTGCGGTAGCATCCAGCCCGGCCACCCAGCCCACGGGCCTCCAGGCAGGAGCGGATGGACCGGCTGGTGGCTGGAAAGCCTCCCTGGGCCCGGATGACCGTGACCTCCGTGAGGGCCCCATCAGCCCCTCTGTGCAGCGGAGCCTTGAGAGGCCACGCTCCATCTGGCTGTGGCCAGGCCACAGCGGCTGGCTCAGCGTGCCCTCCCGGCCCCGTGGCAGCCCCCTGCATGGGTCAATCGGCAGTAGGCCCACCATGCCCTCGGTCACCACCAGAACCTCCCACGACTCCCATCACGCCCCTCAATTCCAAAGCCCCCCTCTCCTCGCCTCCCCAGCACCCCCTGCCTTGCCCCGGGCCCCTGGGCCTGGGGCCGCTGGCCCCACGCCCCCCTGCCTCAGCGCCCCCTCCTGGCTTTCTTGGCGTCGCTGACAACCACAAACCGCCTCGAGGCGGTCAACTGTGTGGGAGGGGGGCCCGGGGACTGTAGGTTTCCACCGCTGGTGCCTGCCCTCGGGACACCGGCAGATAGCCTCCAAGAGCTGCGCACCCCGGGCCGCTCTGGACAGGAGGTGGGGGCCAGGGCTGCCAATCACCATCCAGCCTCATGGCTGACACACACCCCCAGGGCAGCGCCACGCTGAGGGGCTGCAGTGAGCAGACGCTGGCCCAGGGCAGCTGGGCTCCAGGAGGCCCAGCCTCAGGGGCGGGGCCACACCAAGGCCGGGGGACGCAAGCCAGGCAGGCAGGGCTCTCCAGCTCTGACGGCCGCCCGAAGGAGTGGACTGCCCCCCCGGCATGGGACACAGAGTGGCGGGGACCCAGAGCCACGCCTCTCGAGGCTCCAAAGCCACCCTGATTCCCCAAACCCACACGCCATCCACAGAGCTGCATGGGCAGTGGGGCTCAGTCCCTCCCAGGGACTCGCGGCCCGCTGGACCTCTGGGGAACCCTTGCCACCTGGCCCCGCGAGCGATCAGCTGCAACCTGCGCCTTCGGCAAGGCAGCAAAGCACAACCTCGCTCGTCAGAGGCCTTGAGCACGACAGCCACTCCTGCCCAGAGCCGGGTGGGCTGCAGACGCAGGTGCAGGGAGACCCCGGAGATAAGCGGGGAGGCCTGGTGCGCTCCGGACGGCAGCACCAACTGCCGACACTCAGACACGGCAGCATTTCACTCAGGGAGCCGTCCTCACTCAGGGCCGAGTGCTCGATGCTACCCACAACGCTCACACGCCGCTTTGGAGGACTTCCCAGACAATGAGCGACTGGAAAAAGCGGGAGGCGGTGCCAAGAGAAGCCAGGCAGGAGACAATGGGCAAAAAAAGAAAAATCAACCAAATACCCAGCAGCCAGGTGCACGTTCTACGGCGACAGATCCCCAAACCTGCACGCATCTCCTGAGTGCGACCTGAACAAGGGTCCCCTCCGCCAAGGAGATGAGCAGCGTGCCTGCAGGACGCTCGGAATGTGCGGCCACCAAACACAATGACACCTTGTCACACGCGCGCTGCTACAACCCAAGTGCCCGCCAGACACACACACACTCACTGCTCCTGAGAACTCCGGACTCAGAGTCAACACATCCCACAGCCTCTAGGAGCACAGAGCCGCCCAGGCCGGCCCAGGACATTTTCCGTGTGAAGGTCGTTTCACATGACTTTGAACGTTCAGTCATGTCAAGAGACAAACCGACCTGGAAAATCCTCTTCCCCGCACTCACTTTACAGACGAGGAAACCAACAGCAGGGCTGGAGAGGCCTGTCCAGGCCTGCATCTTGGGCTGCCCAGTACTTGCCCTCGAGACACAGCTGCTGGAGGGGTGTGGACACAGACCCCCACCAACGCCTCCAGATGAGGAAGGCAGAGCCCCCCGCTGCTCAGGGCTCTCCACTGCAGGAGGACGCAGCCCTCGAGAAACCCTGGACCTTCGAGGAAGCTTGGGCTCGGAGACGTGGACCTGGAGCCAGCCTTCGCGGTCACTCGGCAAGGGTGGGGGGCGCCAGCACCCCTGAGTGCCCGCCCCCGAAATCCTGACTGTGCAGAACACGGGCAAGGCTTGTCAAGGGCAGGGGAGCACAGGCAGCCCCCAGCCAAGACAGCCCAGGGCCCCACTCTCCAGCACGCTCTCGCTTCAGGTGCCCGCTCCAACACCACGTGGCTCCCGGAGACGGCCTGGAGCAGCCTCCCCTGGCGCCAGCACCATCCACGTGGCGGGAGAGGAGCCGGCCAGGCCCCCCGCCCCGGCCAAGGACAGGCCGGTGAGGCACCCCAGATGCGGGGGCTGGACCCTAACCAATCACAACAGCAGGGACTCAGGAGGCCTGGACGGGCAAAGTGCTCCCGGCTCCCGTGTGGGCCGCCAGGCCCCTTCCCTGAACCACCGTGTGGCTCTGGGACAGTCACGTCCCGTCTCTGGGCCTCGGCGTCCCCTCAAAACTGGGCACAGAGGAGCGCGTCCTTACAGGAGCACTGGCAAAGCGTGCTGAGTGAGCCTAGTGGGCCCTGACACAGGGCGACTGTGACGGAACAGAGTGCCTTGCAACCAAAACAGAGGCGGTGGCCGTGAGCTGGGCCAGGCGGGAGCAGGTGCTGGCCCCCCCTGCACGATGTGGGGGCTGGGACCCCCTGGGATTCCAGCCTCCTCCAGGCCTCCTCCCTGCCTGCCCCAGGAGAGCCGAGACCCAGGGCCGAGCCGAGGCCAGGGCCAGCTGTCCATCCTGGGCCGGCCCTGGGCAGCCCGACCCGCACAGAGCTTCCTCAGTGAGTCCAGGGCCTCCTGCAGCTAGACAAACCCCGCCCGCCCCGGCCTCAGTTTCCTCATGTGAAAAAGGGCCGAGCCAGACCCCAAGAGGCCCTCCTCCAGGGAGCCTCGTGGCAAGGAGACGGAAGAGACAGTCCCCCTCCCCTCCCCATCCGACACCTGCTGCGCAGACACCAGGGGAAGATTCGGGACCCCAACAAGACGCCCTGGGCACGGCCAGGCTCCAGGCACATGCTGGGCGGCCACGTTGGGGCCTGGGAAGGTGCAGGGCTCCAGGGACACGCCTGGCCCCTGCCCCGCTCTCCTCACCTGCCCCCGCCCAGCCCAGACACCCACCAGGAGCGCCAAAGCCCGCAGGGGAGACCCTGGCCCCTCCCAGGCCACCTGGCCCCCAGAGCCCCCCAACCCCTGGCCCAGCCCTACCTGCCAGCCACCTACGGTCCCCCGCCCGCCAGGCCAGGCCACCTCCCGAAAGAGAGGCCAGCAGGTGCAGCCTCATGGCCAGGGCGGGCGAGAGGTCCCACCAGGGGGGTGGCCCCACCGGGCCCCGGCCGGCCGGCCCGGGGTCCCGCGGCCCCTGGCGCTGCAGCATGGTGGGCGAGCCGGCCGCGGGAGCCTGGGAAGGGGCCCGGGAGGCGAGCGTCTCTGCCAGGCGGCTGGGAACTCGCCAGAAGGCCGAGTTCCCCTTTCCCAGGACCGCCCGGCCCCCCACCCTCGCCCAGACACCTGTGACCACAGGCCGCTCCCATTGGCCAAAGCCCAGGGCTGCTCAGAGGAGCACGGGGACCCCAGCCTCGTTTCCTCAATCTGAGCTTGGCCTCGGCTTTCGGACGGTGCCGCGCACAGGACCCGGGCCCAGCCAGGGGCCAGCAGAGGCCAAGGGCGAGGCCGGGACTGCAGTTCAAACCCGCTCACGGCCACCAGAAGCCAGGGCGAGGGCCGGCCAAGCGGGCTGGCTGAGCCCAGCGCCCCAGCTGCAGGCTGGTGTGAGAACGCAGGGATGGGGGCAAAGGCTCCCGACGCGGGGCCGGCCGTCTCACCCGGGACACTCAACCCCCCAGGTGCACTGACTCGGCCGGGGCGCTGGAGCAAGCCGACACAGCCCGCGTGGGGTCCACAGACCCCCGGCCACCGACCGTCAGGTCTCCACCTGACCCCGCTGCCCGCCAGCAGCAGAGGCCCTGCACGAGCGACCGCAGAGGCCCAGCCCGAGCCCAGGACGGGTCAGTGGGCCTGGCGAGGGCGGCGGGCAGACAGCGGGGCTCTGACTGCCGGGAGGGAGCGGGGGGAGCCACGAGGCGTCCCCGGCCGGGAAAGCAGGGCCCTGGAAGGAGCAGCTGGGCCCCAGGTGGGGGCTCTGCCCCCCAGAGGGGAGCGAGCAGGAAGTTGGGAAGGAAGGAAGCCGTCGTGGCTCCCGGCCACCCTCCAGCCACACAACGGGGTCATTCTTCCGGGGCACAGAATGCCTTTTGTAGGCCAGCGGCCAGCGGCCCAGCCCCGGGGCCGGCAGTGGGGGTGGGGCGCGGGGGCCGCGTCACAGGGCCCCTTGGCCCTCTTGGGCCCGCACAGGCGAGTCCTGGCCCCCCACCCCCGGAGGCCTGAGGGCCAGCCAGCTGTCCACATCCGGCTGCACAGGCCGGCTGCCCCAGCGGCTCTGGCCGCACACGCTGCGTGCACACTGCCTGCTTCACGGCGGCTGCGGGCACGCTGGCAGCCCTGCCCGCCCCGAGCACGTGGAAACCCTGCGCCCATGCGGGGCCCAGGCAGCCTCCCTCCTCTCCCAGGACTCCTCCGGAAGGGCCGGGGTCCCCCTGCCCAGGCTGACCCGGCAACAGGCCCAGCAGCAGCCTCCAGGTGTCTCCCGCGCACCCCCAACCTCGGGCACGCGTCGGCCCCCACTGCAGTCTCCACCTGAAACCCGACCTACTGTGGGGCCTGGGCAGGAGGTGAGGGGGTCCACCCCACCCCACCCCCCACCCTGCCTGAAAAGGTCCACGCTCACGGAAAACCACCCAGGCGGGGGCTCGGTGAGGAAGAGGGGACTCCCCAGCGGTCACACGGCCGAGTGGCGAGTCCAGGACACTCGGCTCTGGGGTGGGAGGTGGGACGTTACTGCCCACCTCGCCTGGCTCGGGTGTCTGCCGAGTCCACGTGGTGTGGTTTTCATGATAAGGACACAAACAGCCTCTACGGACGCCTGGTTTTAGCAGGATCCCCACCCGACAGGCCGGCGGCTGCGGCCGCCCCTCCTCCACAGGGGCCGGGATTCCCCACTTCGCTCCTCCTCGCGGCTCCCTGCTCCTCTGGTTCTGGGCCCGGGAGCGCGCCGGGCTAAGCTCTCCCGACAGACGGGGGTGGGGTGTGGTGGGGGCCTGCCCGCCCGCAGCGAGGATCCCAGCCCGGCCCAGTCCAAGGGGCAGGCCAGGCCAACTCAGCTGCGGCTGGTGGTCAACCGTGACCCCCGGCTCCTCCCCAGCCGCCTGAGGGCCCAGCCGGGCAGCCGGGGTCCTGGACTCCCAGGACACGGCCGGGAGGTGCCCGTGACGTCCTCGGGGCCCTCACCCCACTGACTCAGTTCGTCTGCAGCCGACAAGCCTCGTCACGTGGACGCTCCCTCCACCCACCACCCCCAGGCCCGCTCGCACTCAGCCGCACAGGTGGCAGGCGGGGCCGCCTCTCAGAGTCGCCGCAGACTCACTCCCAGCAGTGCCAGTGCCGGACCCAGGGCCCCGCCTGGCTGGCAGCTGGCTCCCACCCGCCACGTCCCCTCAGCCCCCGGCCCCCAGCATCGACCCGCGCGGGGACAGTCCCTCCTCCCGTCCTGCCCGGTCGCAGCCCATCCACCCTCTGCACCCTCAGAGCGAGTGGAGCCGAGCAGGCGCCGGGCCTGCCCTGCCGGCCGGGTGGTCTCGGGGGCGACGCACCCTGGACACGTGACCCACCTGTGCGGAGACGACTGGGCGGGGGGCTCTTGCAGGCCTAGGTGTTCAGAGGGATCGACCCCGGCCACCTCACCTCCATGCGCACACACGAGCCACATCTGTGGGTCCAACCCGAGCAGCAGTGCCTCTGGGTGGGCAGAAAAGGAGGGGCCCCGGGGAGCCGACCCGCGGGGGCTGAACCAGCGGGACCAGCCCACGGCGCTCACCTCTCTTCCTCAGCCGCGTTCAGCAACGCCACGTTGGTAGCCTAGGCTGGCCACGGCGGGAGTGCCTGCCCCACGGACAGCAGAGAAAGCCACGGACCGCAGGCCCCCAGCCCCAGGCTGCCCCCCGCTTGGCCTCGGCTTCCCCCCAGGTGTAGCTGGAGGGGGCCGGCAGGGGGCCTGAAAGGATCCTCCCCTCGCCCCCAGAGATCTGCTGTTCCTTCCAAGCACAGGGTCCGGTCCAGACCTCGCTTCTGGGCCACCCGGCTGGTCCGGCAGCAGTCAGGACGTTGGTGCAGGGCTCGCTCCGGGGGCAGCCCCTCGCTCCCACCGGCTGTCCTAGACCTGCCTCGGTGCCCACCTCCCGGCCTCCAGGAGGCCGCCCAGTCCCACTGCAGCCCCCGCCTCTCCCAGGCCTCTCACCCTGGCAGTCAAGGCGCTGGCGGCCGGAGGCCGGGCCCTACCCTGGGCCCCCAGAGCCCAGGCGAAAACAAACACACATACACACACACACCACCCAACCCTCAGCTTCCTTCCTCCCCGCACGGCCAGTGGTGAGAACAGCAGACAAGGGCCGGGGTGGGCGGAGGCGGCCTCACCAGGGCCACGCGGAGCCCCCCGCTGCCCTGGGCCCGGCCCGTGGCGCCCCCGCCTTGTTCACATCCTGGCGGGGGCAGGGCACGTGGGGTGCAGAGCAGAGACCAAGGCCCCCGGGGCCCAGCCTGGGGCGGGGCAGAGGGCCCCCAGCTGCCACACCCGGCGGCAGGCACACTGAGGCTGGGTCCCTCCACCTGCAGCGCCCCCCACCCCCAGGAGCACTGGACTGCCCCGTCCCCACACCCAGGAAGCGCCGCAGGACACCCAGCAAGTCACAGGCTGGTCCCCCCACGGCCCGGACCAGGGTCCCCAGCCCTCTGCTGACCGTTATCTTGGAAAAGATTCGCCAGAGGTCTCCACCCACCAGCGCCAGCAGGCCCAGCCCCACGCCCTCCCGCAGACCCAACCTGCCCCACACGGGCCTCAGTGCCCAGCTCCCCGGCCCCTCCAGTGGGTGTGGCCCTCCACCCCTCTCGGCCCCAGCCCTGGCCCTCAGCGTAGACACAGTCATTCGCTCCCCTTGCGTCTTCCTGCCAGGGACACCCCCTCCTGGAAGCCCTCCTCACACCTGCTAGACAGAGTAGGGAATTCAGGACAGGGGCCCAGCCCTGTGGATGCCAGCTCAGGTCTGAGCCGCCGCCCCCGAGGGCAGGCAGGGTCCCCGCCCCAGGCGTGCTGCCTTCTCAGGCCGCGGCCACCTCTGCCTGCTCCAGCCCCATGCTCCACCGCCCCCAGGACCTGGGAGACCAGCCCAGCCCGCAAGCCGCCCCTTGCGGCGGTGCCCACGCCGGCCCTGGAAAGCGGGACCTCTCCAGGCCCAGACCCGGCTCCGTCTGCAGCCTGCAGAGCCAGCACCCCGCCCCACCGTGGGGCCCCGACCCCCACTCCTCTGGGGCTCTGCCACCAAGCAGACAAGAGGGGAGCTGACCCTCAGGAGGACGGGAACCCCTGCAGCTCTAAGCGCCCCTCAGTCCCGAACCCAGGACTGGCGGCCCTGACACACCGCAGGGGCCCTTCCTCTGGCCTCCGACTCCCAAGACCCAGGCGCCAGGGTGCTGCACGTGGTCAGCGGGATGCGGCCACCCCCGCCACACGGGACGGGACAGCCCGGGCACAGAGGACCAGGGCCTGGCCTGGAGGTGCTCTGGACACGGAACCCCTGGACCCAGGGGCCTGGACTCCATGTCCGTCTGCCTCCCCACCTCCCCCCGCCCCAGCAGGTTCTCAGCCCACGCGGAAGGTGGGCACCGAGGGGGCACAGAGTCCCTGTGAGGCACGGCCTAGCTTGCAGCAGGAGAGCGCCCCCCCAGGCGCTCGGAGACCCCGCGCCCAGGCCTGGGCCTGTCCCGGCTGCTCTGGGAGGCCACACGCAGCCCCCACTCCCCCACCGCCCCAGGGCCGCGGCCAGTTCCCAGGCCTGGTTGGTGGCGTGCCCCGTCATGCCAGCCCGCAGCCCGGCCCCCGCCACCCCCGCGCCCAGGCTCGGGGTGACTCACGAGGCCGGCACGCTGCCTCCGGCCCCCCCGCGGGCGGCCGCCCTGAACACACACACACCTGTCCAGACTTGATGCCGCAGGCCAGCGGGTGGGCCTGGGAACCGGGGGCGGGGCCGGCCCGGCTCTGGGCCACAAAGGGCCCCCGGGAGGGGCCCAGGAAGGCCGAGCTCAGGCAGGCGGCCCAGGAGCTGCAGCCTGACCCCAGAGACCCCACGGGCCCAGGGGAGCATTCAGATAAGGGCCTGGGAGCTGCATTCCTGCCCGCCCTGCGCCAGCAGCCCAGACGCCAGGGTGCCGACCGAGCGACTGAGGAGGGCACCGAGCCCTCCAAATCCAGGCCCGGACCACCACCCTCCCTCTGCATGGCCAAGCGTCACCCGGACGCCGGGCAGGCCAACGGGCCCCTATGGCCACGGATCTCAGGCTCTGGCAGGTGCCCCTTGGGGAAGCCCACCGCAAGGACGGGCTTCAGTTCAGTCGCTCAGTCACGTCTGACTCTTTGGACCGCAGCACACCAGGCCTCCCTGTCCATCACCAACTCCAGGAGCTTGCTCAAACTTGTCCATCAAGTCGGTGATGCCATCCAACCATCTCACCCTCTGTCGTCCCCTTCTCCTCCTGCCTCCAATCTTTCCCAGCATCAGGGTCTTTTCCAATGAGTCAGTTCTCCGCATCAGGTGGCCAAAGTGTTGGAGTTTCTGCTTCAGCATCAGTCCTTCGAATGAACACCCAGGACTGATCTCCTTTAGGATGGACTGGTTGGATCTCCTTGCAGTCCAAGGGACTGTCAAGAGTCTTCTCCAACACCACAGTTCAGAAGCATCAGTTCTTCAGCACTCAGCCTTCCTTGTGGTCCAACTCTCACATCCATAGGGGGCGCTGAGCCGAGGCCTTACTTCTGTTGAGGCTGGGCCCGAGGTCTCAGACACCCGTCAGGGCTGTCCTGTAACCTCCCAGAAACCAGAGGAGCCAAGAAGGGGCCGTGACAGCCGGGAGCCAAGGCCCTGCCAGCCGTCAGGGGAGCGCAGCAAACGCCTCCGAGGGAGTGGCCACACAGCAGCCGCAAGGGCCAGAGCAGGCCTCTGATGCAGAAGGGCCATGTCCACCCACGTCCGTCCATCCACCACCCCAGCAGGGCCCCGCCAGGCTCCCCTGCTGCACCCCCACGGCCCCCCAGGAGCCCACCAGGCCAGGCGCCCACCTCGAGGTGGCCTTTGCCCCTCCAGCCCCAGGCAAGGCTCAGCACTCCTGCACAGGAGGCAAGAAGCCCCGAGGCAAAGGGCCCGGCCAGCGCAGGTGAGCGGGTGGGGTCTGCACGGGAAATGAAGACAAAGGGGCCAGGTGGCTGCAACCCGCAGGCCCACGGGACGGTGTGACGCGGGCCCTACCGCGCGGGGTGGGCTGGAGGCCCGGGACCCAGTCCTAGAGCCCTGCCGGCGGGACAGTGGCCAGCACCGCCCACGTTCGCTGACGGACCGCTGGACGGGAGGATGTCGGCACGGGCCCCGCCAGAGGGGAGGCGAGGGGCGCGGCTCCCCACCCACAGCACCGCCAGACCCCGCTTCCGGGCGCAGGACGGCGCCGGACAACCTGACTCGAGGGAACAAAACAAAGTCACGGACCGGGGAGGCCCCCTCTCACCCCGCACTCGCCCAGGGAGGCCCCAGGGCGGCGTGGCGGGGCCCGGGCGGACGCCTGCGGGCTGACGGCGCACGGTCAGGCTGCGGCCCCGCTGGGGTCCAGAGCCCTGGGCGAGCCGGAACCTGCATCCCTCAGCGAAGCGGCTCCAGGCCTCCCCTGGAGCGGAGCGGGGCGAGCACAAGGGGGTAGGAGCGCCCCACCTCCAGGGGCAGCCCAGCTCTCCACGGGCCCAGTGAACCACGGCTGAGCCCGCGGGGGAGACAGGGAGAGCCACACCGCCCCCCTCCCCGGTCCGGAGGGCACAGACTGCCCTCCCCGGAGGGTCCTCGTGTGTCCTCCGCCCGGCCACAGACCCCTGGCCACGGTCCCCCCACCCAGCCACAGTTCCCCTCCAGGCCATGGTCCCCACCTCCGGACACGGTCCCCCAAGGCCACAGGACCCAAAGGATACAGTCCCCCCAGGCCATGGTCCCCGCCAGACCACAGGAACCCCAGGCCACGGTCCCCCAAGACCACAGCCCCCCCAGGCCATGGTCCCCGCAGGCCACAGTCCCCCCAGACCACAGGAACCCCAGGCCACAGTCCCCCCCAGACCACAATCCCCCCAGGCCACAGCCCCCCCAGGCCACGGTTCCCCCCAGACCACAGTTCCCCCAGGCCACGGTCCCCCCCAGGCCATGGTTCCCCCCAGGTCACGGTCCCCCCAGACCATGGGACCCCCAGGCCACGGTTCCCCCCAGGCCATGGTTCCCCCCAGGTCACGGTCCCCCCAGACCATGGCCCCCCCAGGCCACGGTCCCCCCAGGCCACAGGACTCCCAGGCCACAGGACCCCCAGGCCACGGTCCCCCCCAAGCCACAGTCCCCCCAGGCCACAGTCCCCCCAGGAGTGACACCTCTTCTCCCTCATCCACCTTCTGGAGACAGGAGTGGGCAGCCCCTCAGGAGGCAAGAGAGAAACTGTGAGGACCAGGACCCCCACACACACAGCCAAGCCCCGGCTGGTCGGGCTTCCCCCGCTGTCCGAGACCCCAGCCCCTCCCCGTGCAGGAGGCGCCCCTGAAGCAGCCCCGGGGGGCCCGCACCCTGCCGCCCCCAAGCTGAGGGCCTCGCTCACCCACACCCTTGGCCCCTCCCTGCCTCGCCCAGAAGGCGTGGCGGCTGCCAGCTTCCTGCCAGCGGCTCCGAACCCGCAGTAGTGCAAGGCCTGCTCAGCATCCAGGGCAGCGGCGGGGCCGCGAGCGGGGAGGGCGGGCTGAGAGCGGGGAGGGCAGGGCCGCCTGCGGGGGGGAGGGCTGAGTGCGGGGAGGAAAGAGTGCGGGGGGGGGGGGGGGGGGGGGGGCAGGGGGCAGGGCCGCGTGCGGGAGGGAGGGCTGTGTTCGGGAGGAACGCGTGTGGGGATGGAGGGCCGCGTGCGGGGAGGAACGCAGGCCTCAAGGCCCAGGTGGCCGGGCCTCCGCAGCCCCAAGGCAGCCCAGGCACACGGCGCCCCCCAACACGCCGCCCCCACCCAAGGGGCTGGGACACGGGTGCGTCTGGGAAGCAGGGCCCCGTGACCCTGAAGACACACACACGCAGTGGGTAGAAAAAGGAGGAACGCAGACTCCGGGGTGAGCGTTTTAAATCTCAGGAGGATGGGGTGCTCCTCACGCCCCCAAACCCAGCACGGGTTGGCGAGCTCTCACTCTGGGCCCCTGAGCAAGGGTGATGCGTGCATCTCGCTGGGAGCGCACGGACCCCGGAGCTCGGGGCAAGCTCCAAGCGGAGCCTGCGTGCCCTGTGGAGGAGCTCGCCTAGGGATCCAGCCCTGCTCTGGGCCTCCACCAATGGCCCTGCGGGCAGGGGGGCGGGGCTACCCCCGTTCTTACCTGGTCACTGGCCGGGCGTCTCCAGGACAGGCCATGACCCCCGCGCCGGGGAACACAGGGAGGGCAGCCAGTTAGCCCATCAGGGGCCCAGCGGCTGACCTCCCAGGCCAGCAGAGAGTTGAGTGCCGACCCTGCCCGGGGCCCCAGGGAACGAGGCAGGACTCCCTGGTCCCGCAGCTCGGAAGCCGCCAGCCTGGGCTTCTGTCCTCAACCAGGTCAAGTCAGGCCGGGCCGCTGCAGCTCGCAGGGCTCCTCCTAGGCCAGGGACCGCGCGGCCGCCACAAGGACCCCACAGCTCAGGTTGGGAACAGCAGCAGAGGGCCTTCCTAGGATGGACAGGGGCACGCGGCGAGGACACACAGACTGCCCTGAGCTCAGAGACCCACACACTCCACCCAGCAGGCAGCCTCAGGGAGGGGCGAGCGTCCCGCACCCGCCCCCCACCAGGCCCCCGGAATCCTCGGTGCCCAAATCCCTCACTGGTCTCAAGCACAGGCAGCCCAGGACCCCCGGCAAGCTATCTGGCCCCCATGGCCCAGCCGTACATGCCAACCCGGCAGGGAACAGCCGGTGTCTCCTGAGCGCCCCGTGGCCGGGAGCCTGCCCTGCGTACCTCAGAACGTGCGGCTCATCCCACGCGCTCAGAAACCCTACCGGCGTCGCTGTCTTCTTGCAGAAGGGGAAGCAAGGCTTGGACACCAAGCTCAACCTGCCCGCGGCCATGCACTGGTCAGCGCAGGGGGAACGGGGGCCCGAGGCCACCCGGGCAGAAGGCGCGGGGGTGAGGGAGGCGAGCGGGGTCAGCAGGGGGATGGTCAAGGGGCGAAGTGGGATCCTCTGTCCCGCAGGGGATGGAGACACGGAGACGGCCGTCAGCACACACACACACACACACACGTCAGGGCGTGTGCACACACCCGACACACGCCCTGCGGGGGGCCCAGGAGCCCCTGAATGCCCCCCATCCTCGGCAACGCTGGGCTGGGGGCGCGCTGTGCCTGGTACAGAACCCTGGGTCTGGGTCCAGAATCCCCTAGAACCTGCTCTCTCCTCCACCGGTCGTGGGAGGGCTGGCCCCCCACAAAAGCCTCCTCCTCCTCGTCACCAGATGCCTTAATTTGAAAAGACGTTGAAAATCTGTATTCAATTTTTACTTAGAAAATAATAAACACCGAGATAGGCCGTTATCTGTCTGCAGGCGCAGGGCAAAGGCGGCCAGAGCGCTAACCTTGGGAGAGTGGGATTCTGCGGCTGGCTTCTAGTCTCTGTTTGGCTGTGCTAATAGTTGCAGGGCAGCTAGAGTTTGTTCTGCCTTTGGGGGGGGGGGTGCTTTGGTGGGGGGCGGTGCTTTACAGAATCTCAGCAGTTCCCTTCATCAGCCACGTGCACAAATCCTCCCAAATCCAAGCCAAATGCAGATTCCATTTTCTCAGAACCCCACCCACCCCAGAGCCCTTCAAAGGCTCCCACACGTGGGCTGGGCAGGGGGCCCGGGAGGGCAGGGGGAGCCCTGCCCAGCCCCGCACCCACTGGCCGTCCCACCGTGGCCTGGGCTGAAAGACGAGACGGCCAACCCGCGTCACTCAGGCCCGAGCTCTAACGCCAGCCCGTCCAGCGGGCCCTGGCTGACTCCGAGATGAACCGGGGCTTCCTCTGGGCCGGGGCCTCCCTGAAGGGCCCCCAGCCGCCTAGAGTCAGCTCGCCTCAGCACCCCAACGCCGGGGCCCCAGAAAGGGCCGAGGCCCATCCGCGGACCGTCATGCTGGGGCTCGGTCGCTTGGTCACATCCAACTCTTTCGTGACCCCGTGGGCTGCAGTCCGCCAGGCTCCTGTCTCCATGGGATTTCCCAGGCAAGAACACTGCAGGGGGTTGCCATTCCCTTCAGGGGATTTTCCCGACCCAGGGACTGAACCCAAGACCCCTGGGGCCCCTGCACTGGTGGGCGGGTTCCTCACTGCTGAGCCTCCTGGGGAGCCTGGGTACCCCGCAGCCTCCCTTTAAGAAGCCCGCCCCCTCCCAGATCAGGGATGAGCCAGGTGATCCCCGGCTCCGCCGCGGTCCAGAAGGACGCTCTCCTGGGCGCCCAGCACCCACCTCTCGCCCTGCGCCTTGCCAGCCCTCAGGGTGCCCTGGCCCTCCCCGATCTGGGTCTACCCCCAGGCGTGGGAACCGGGCCACCAGAAACACATCAGCTCTCTCGCCTCGAGGACATGCTGTTCCCTGGGCCTGAAACTCCCCCTGCACCTCTCTTGGCTCGCTCCAATCCAGTTTAAATAAAAACCGCCTCAAGGAAGCCCTCCCGATTTCTCCCAATCGGGGTAGTGGTGCCTTCTACGACACACCCTCAGCAGGGCACTCACCGCATCACAGCATGCCCCCGGCCCACGTGTCTGAGGCCGCCGAAGCCTGGGAGGTCCGAGAGGAGGAGCCACCACCGGCTCTTCGGGCAGCCCTGGGGCCTGGCCGTACGCTGGTGCCGCAGGCACAGATGAAGACTAAGCGGGTAAGCGGAGTGGGGATGAAGGAGCTAGGAACGGGCTGATACAAGCTGCAGGATTCACCATGATCCTTACGAACCACGTGAGCAAGGACCAAGTTTCAAAGAGAAGGACCAACTTTCAAAGAGACCCTAAGGAGCTGACAAGCTATGCGACCCCAAGCAGGCTGAACAACGTCTCTGAGCCTTCATTTCCTCTTCTGCAAAGAGACGTCACCCAGGAGGAAAGCGTCCAGGCGGCCGTGACCACGAGGCTGGCCTGTCCCTGGCCATCCCCGCAGGTGACGAGGTGAGCGCAGGTGTGCACGCTGCCTGCGGACCTGGGCCCCAGTCCTGGCTGCATGACTCACGGCTGGCCCGACCCCGCTGGATCTAAGCGTCCTCGTCCTCAGAAGGGCCCCCTCTGGGTAGGTGTCACAGAGCCCTCCCAAGTGGGCGGCCTACCCCCCACGGCCTCCACTGTGCTGGGAACAGGCGGATAATCCAGGCCGGGCCCTGCCAGGGACAGCCAGGCCGCAGTCAGAGGCCTCCCAGGAGCCCAGAGCGCCCAGCCAGCCGGCCAGTGAGGTAGCAGGAGGGACGGCACAGACATCAAGGAGGGCTGCCTGTGGGGGGCACCCTTCAGCTATAACTTACAGTAGACTCCTACCCCCCCGCCCCAAACCAAGCCCTGGGCTCCCCACGCACAGCCCTGCACGCACGCCCACCCTGAGGACTGCCAGCCCAGCCAGAGTCCCAGGGAGGGCTACAGATTCACGCAGCGGACCCCTGGTGCCAGGGGGTACGCAGCCAGGGGCCAGGTCCACCCCCCCACCTCCCGACCGAGCGCCGCAGCAAACCACGTGGTCACTCTGGGCTCCCACGTTCTCATCTGCAAAACGGGCTAACGATCCGTCCGGACAGATCTGTCTCAGGACACAGAGGCACCGCGCTGGGCGCGCTGCTGGTGCTCGGGGCAGGCGCCAACCACAGCCCGGGACACGGCGGGCAGTGTAACCGGGAGTCCTCCTGGGGGCCCCGCACCGCCGTCCCTGTCACTCCCAGCCCCGGGGAAAGCGCTGAGTGCCACGGGCCGGAGCCCACAGGGTCCTGCCCACCCCGACCTCCGAAAGCCCCACCTTACCAGGAAAGGTCTTGGGCATGGGTCTCCGGACAACCCTTCTCCACAGGCCCCTGGCTCAGCACCCGCCTCGCTGTGTGGCCCCAGCTCGGCCCCTCACCCTCTCTGAGCATCCACTTCCTCATCCAAAAGAGACGTGTCTCCAGGGCCCCTCCCCTGCTGGCAGGCGACAGGCTGACACCACGCCGGGGCGAGGCCTGACCACAGGTTCCCAGGGCCCCAGGCCCCACCCCGAGGGGGACAGGGCTGGGGTCTGCGGCGGCAGCCGGCAGGGAAGGCGGGCCCGAGACCCTCTCCTCCTCCCCTTCACCCAGAGCCCGCAGGGTCCCCTCGGGGGATCAGAGCCTGGGCGTTGTGCCCGAGGCTGCACAGCTCAGCACGGCAGGGTCTGGACCCGCCGCTGGGCTGGGGGTGGACTTCCCCACAGTACCAGCTCCTCCTAGACAGACCCAGCAGAATCCTAGGAAAATCGGGCAGCCCGGACGCCAGCTCCCAGCCCACTGCTGTGTGATCCCAGCAGGTCACTTGGCCTCTCTGGGCCCCAGCTTCGTCCGTAAGCAGTGAGAGTAAGAAAGTCCCCCGGGGAGGTCACAGGCCGGGCCCCAGGACTCCCCGAAGTCGAGGGCCTGCCGCACGGCGGGTGGTTAGTGAACCTGCAGCCCTCGTGGTCGCTGTCTGCCCACACAGCGCAGCCCCGGACTCGGGCCCGGGGGCAGCAGAAGAAAGAGGGGGGCCACCTGGCCCAACCTAAGGCTCCCCCCAACCCGCTCCCCGAGGTGCACGGCTCAGTAACTACACGCCCACCAAGGGCAGCCTCTCGGAGGGCACAGGGGCTCGGGCCCTTGGCCACCACCCGCTGCCACCAGACGGGCGTGTGCCTCCCCGGCGGGCACATGCCCGCTCCCGCCTCCTGCCCAGCCCACGGCCTCAGCGCAGACTCGAGGCCTGTGTTCGAATCCTGCCCTCCACGCCAGCGCCACGTGACTTCTACACAACAGGCAGGTCAGCAGGACGACGAGGCCTCAGAGTAAAGTCACCGGCCCTGAGGTCACGGCCTCCGCCCTGCCCCGGGGGGAGGTGGCGGAGCGGCGGTCTCTCTCGGTCTCCTGGGGGCGAGAAGGGGAAGCCGGGCACCCCAAGAGAAGGGCCCCGGCCGGGCCTGGAACCCGGCTCCTGACATTCGGTCCTGTGACGGCGGCAGGATGTTGGGAAACCCGCAGGCACTGTTTCGACACTGCGGCCACGTCAGCGGCCGGTTTCGACACGCAGCGGCGCCCGGGAGGGCCTCGGCCTGCATCCTCGGGGTGCACGGACCGGCTGGGCCATGGTGAAGGTGCAGAGGCCGCCCCCCCGGCCCTGGGCCACCACAGCCCCCACAGGCCTGCTCCGCCCCGAGCTTCGTGCGGCCCTGACGGACCCGGCGCTCGGGGAGAGCACATCCCAGAGAGCGAGCGTGCCCCGCAGTCGGGGCCCCCCACCAGTCCTGGGGCAGGACAGAACCGAGTCGGGAGGGCGCGGCCCGGCCCACCCAGGCCTCGCAGTCAGCACGGGGTCTGGCCGAGCCTGCGTGCGGCCCACGTCCCTTGGCTGAACATCGAGGGAAGACGGGAGAAGCCAGGACAGCAGCTGCCGCCCAAGGGCACCCCTGCTGCCCAGAAGGGACCTGCTGAGCCCACCTCAGAGGAGGACATGAGGGGCCCAAGGCCGCGCCCGAAGGAGCAGGGCAGCGGGGACCCCCCCCCATGCGGCCAGTGGGAGGGGAGGGCGAGCTGGGGTGGGGGTCAGCCTCGGGGGGACATCCCTCTCCCTGTGCCCCCGGGGCTGACGCGGTACTCTGCCCACATGCCCAAGGCCCCAGCCCCTGCAGACCCCAGGAGCCTGCCAGCCCCCCAGCGCCGGGGACCGAGGGTCCCAGCACAGCCGCCCACGGTGCAGGCCTGGCACCGCCTCGCCCTGGGCCCTCGGGACACATCCAGGACCACTTGGGGCGGGGGCGGGGGCCGAGGGACACGGCAGCGCTCCCCCCACAGTGACTGCACCCTCACCCGGCCACTCGGCCTGATGGTGCCCCCAGCAGCATCGCCTCTCAGCACACGTGGCCCTGCAGTCGTGAGGTTCCCTCTCCGCAGCACGCCCTCCGGGGTCTCAACTCAGCCCACCCTGCAGACTGGCCACACAGGGGGCTCCGTGGGCCAGCATGTCTACTCAGGTACCCCCACCAGTGGCCAGCACGACGCCCAGCCGGCTCTCAGAGCCAGCTCACGGGCAACCAGGAAGGACGGCGGCTCTAAAATCCTGAAAGACTTGACGCGGCCGGCGGTGCCCACAGAGACACAGAATTTCAAACGCTGCACCCTCATCAGGAGGGCCCCAGGCGCCTCCCACACATGGGGTGCTGTTCTAGATCCGGGGACACGGCAGAGCAGTCACTGGGGGGATGGAGTGCAAACCTGCACAGAAATGAGGCCGGTAATCGGGATGCGTGGTCTGCACGCAGTGGCAGGCAAGGCCCGGAAGAGGCCCCACGCCCCGAGCAGCAGGAACGGCAGCCAGAGGGCTCTCCGGCGGGGGAGCGCAGGGTCAGCCGGGCTCACTCAGGCCCGAGGCTCCCCCAGGACCCGCGGAGGAGGGCTGTCACCCCACGTGCCCTCGGAAGCCCCTGGACACGTTCCCTCGGGGACAGACAGGTCTGTCCTCCCTGTTCCCAGGCGAAATGACCGGGATGCCCTCCCCCGGCGCCCAGGCTGGGCCTTCAGACCAGCAGGATCCGAAAGCCGAGAGGGATGAGGGGCGCACACCCTCGGCAGGATGCAGCACTGCAGACACCGCGCTGGCCACACGGGGACACGCGGCTCTCTGTGCACAGGCCCGCGTGCACGCATGCCTGTCCTACGGGGCAGGGCGAGCCTCCAGGTGAAACAGGCCTCGCACCTGGCCCCCACCTCCCTTCCCACCTCTGAACC
The DNA here is from genome assembly GCF_019320065.1 of Cervus canadensis. NCBI lineage: Eukaryota > Metazoa > Chordata > Mammalia > Artiodactyla > Cervidae > Cervus > Cervus canadensis. The sequence goes on along the minus strand of NC_057390.1, from coordinate 99,951,321 downwards.
GCGAGGCTGCAGGAGACAGGGCCCACCAGCGCAAGAGGGGACGGGACTCCCCGAGGCCACTCAGCCATCCCCGGCTGGACCTTGGAGCCAGGCCCAGGGCCCCCAAACCTCTGCAGCCCCCAAGGGGTCAGGGGGCCCTGGAGAGAGGGAGTGGGGACCTCACAGGGACAGGGCGACGGGGCCCCAGAGACCACGGTCTCTCAGGCGCCCACACGCGTGCACCGCCCGCAGGATGGAGCCCCATTTCACTCAGTGAGACAGCCAGCCCTCCGCACCTTCTGCCAGCAGGCCCTGCCGCCGAGAGGTGCACGTCTAGCGCACCCCAGTGCCGGGCGGTCCCCCAGGCGGGGCAGACTGGCCTCGGGCGGAAGCCCCTGGCCCCCGGGGACGAACCCATCAGAGCCCTGGGGCAGAGTGAGAGCCGTGGCCCCCGTCCCCAAAGGGGCCCCGCCTCCTCCGGGGGCCTGGTCGTGCCTCTGTCGAGCCCCGGCCGACCGTCCGCTGAGCCCGGGGTGGGGGGCACGGGACACTGCGAGTCACGAGTCCAGAGCAGGCGGGGCCACCACCGCGGGTCCTCCTCCAGGGGAGGCGGCTGCCGCGGGGACGGGGCTCCTGGAGACACGGCCGGGGGGGGGGTTTTGATTTCAGGCCTCCCCCCACCCCGCCCTCCCACCCGCACGTCATGTAAGTGACGAGGGGGAAGGAGCCTCCGTAGCTGAAGGACTGGAAGCAGGTGAGACACCGCAGCCGCTCCCAGGCTGAAGGCCTGCGCTTCTTCCAACCGCAAACCCGACTCAGGCCAGCCAAGCTCCCGCCACCGCCCCTCAGACAGTGGGAAGAGTCCCGAGAGGGCAGCGGAGACCCCGGTCCATCCATCCCCACTGCAGCCGCGCTCGGGCCACCCGGGCCTGGAGCCCAGCCCACACGCTGGCTCCCCCAGGGCGAGAGCGAGCCGGGCTGCTGACCGACAAGAAGGCGGGAAGGCCCTGCGCTGAGGATCTCTGGGGGGCGGGCCTGCAGCTGACGCTGGGGAGCTGGGGCACCGTTAGCTTAACCAGCAGCCCTGCAGAATCAGCAGGGCTGGCTGAGCGGGGCCAGGGAGCCAGCGTGGCTGCCGGAGCCCAGTCCCCGGCGACACCTGGCGAGGAAGAGGAGCCCAGAGGCATGAGGGGGTGCACACCAGGAAGGCCGGCCGGGGAAAGCCCACCACACCCACCCGGGGTGGCCCACGGCCGGGCAGAGGCTCAAGCCGCCCACACGCAGCTGGCTCCCCGGCCGGCTGCTCTGAGCCCCCTGCCCTGGACGCCCGAGACCACCATCCGGCCACCCCTCCAGGGCACCGAGGCAGGGGGCAGCCCTTGGTCCCGGGGCCGGGCGAGCGACCCTCCGCTCCGGCCTCAGCCGCCCCCGCATCCACGCAGGGACCCCCTTCCCTCCAGACCCCAAGACCACATCTCCTCCCAGGCGCTGATTCTGGAGCAGGAAGACCAGGCCTGCCCAGCCCGCCCACGGGGGACACTTGACGGCCCCCCACAACGGGCCCTGCTATGCTGGCCCCAGGCAGGCCGCAGGCCTCGCGCTGCCCGAGGGGGCTCAGGCTGGAGGGGGGTCCGCATCCCCGTCCCGGGAGCCCGCCATAGGGGCGGCTGTGCCGCTGACACGAGGGGTAACGAGTTCCAGATGGTCCGGGGCGGGGGCGGGGACAGCCTGCTGAGGAAGCCCGACGGCCTGAGATAACGGGGAATTCTGAGCCCCGGCCAAGCCCCTGAACCCAGGGGGCAGCCAGCCCTGCAGAGGAGACCCTGCGCCCGCCCCGTGCACGCGGGTGTACGCCAGGGACCACCCAGGCGGTGCTGGCTCTGGAGACCCCCCCGCCCCCCCCCGGGACCACGGACCCTCCCTGGCCGCCTCCCCCCGGGGCCTGGAGCCTCGCAGCCTCAGTCTCCCTGTGAGACCAGGCACCACACGGCCCCCGAGGCCCGGCCTGAGAGACGCTGACCAGTGCTAGCCCGCTGGCCCCGCCGGAGAGGAAGGGGTGCGAGAAGCAGGCAGCAGACGGATCGGGCAAAACCCCAGACATCAAGACTCAGGCTCCTAGAGGTCGCTCACCTGGCCCCTGACCCGCCACCTCCAGGCCACCCTCAGGCTCACGCAGAGGGTTCAGGTTCATCAAGGCCGGGCGTTCGTGTGCGCCTCCCCCACCCACCCCCGGCATGGGACCGCTCCTCCAGCGTGGGCCTGACCCAGGCAGGATGGGTGGGGGGCCCTGTGAACGGAGCGGCGAGGTCTGCCCTGAGCACCTTCCCTTCCGTCCACAGAGCCTGCTGAGCCCTCCCCAAGCCCGCCCAAGCCCCTTGGAGCCCTCCCACGGAGAACCAAGAGCAGGTGTGAAACTGGTTCACCAGCGCCACCCCAGGCCCTCTGAGGGTCGGCAGGGCCCGCGTCACACTGTGTCCCCCACGGCAGAGTCCCCGGCCAAGCCCCTGAACCCGGGGGGCAGCCAGCCCTGCAGAGGAGACCCTGCGCCCGCCCCAGCACAGCGCCCACCGTCCACACGGGGCCAGCGTGAGGCCCGCAGAGGGGCCAGGACGCCCGGCCTCACCCTGGGGCCAACACTCACGCCAAAGCCCGTCCTCGGAAACGGGGTCGGCCCACGGCCTGAGCGTGCCAGGGCGGAGGGCCCACATGCCTGTCACCCGCCCAGGTGCCCCTGCCCCGGGGGCTGTCGGCCGGGCGCCAGCAGGCTCCCGTGTGTGGCCCTGAGTGCCCCGCCCCGTCTTTACAGCTGGGGTCTCCGAAAGGACCCTGGGAGACGACACGCGCCGTGGGGGGCTTTCCTGAGGCCTGCGTGCAGCTGGCTCAGTCATCGGGGCCTCCGTCTCTGCACCCCGACTCCGGCTACACGGCCCACCCGACGGTCACAGCCTTTACCACAGGGGCGGATGGGAACAGCCCTCTGCAGTCTCAGCCTCCTCATGTGAAAGGGGAGGGGGTGGAAGGGGGGAAGGAATCGGAGAGCCTCGTCTGTAACGTCCACAAGCTGGGGCGGTGAGTCCGGAGCCTGCGACCCACCCCACCAGGACACATGGGTTCCCGCCCCACAGCGTCCGCGCCTGGGCCTGGGACAAGTGGGCAAGACGCCGTGGGCCTCGGAAGCTCAGCTCAGCTCGAGATTTACGGGGAAAGACCGTCATGCCATCCAGGTAGAAGAATCTAGAAAGTGGGAGGGAGGGGGCCGGGGGGAGGAGGGGCGGAGAAGACCCAGCACAGCCGGGGAGTGCCCGGCAACCACCCCCGCCTCGCCGCCTGCCCCCATTCCGGGGATGTGCTGTTCTCTCCTCAGACCATCAAGTTCTCAGGAAAGGCTTCTCCCCCTAAACTGCTAAAGTAAGTGGAAGTGACAGCGTCACCGCCCGAGGTTTCCGCTAAGGGCGGCATGACTGTGTTTACCCAAAACTCACACCACCTGCGTCTGCCCGAAAGCCGGGGCCCTGCCCGCCCCCGCATCTGCTGGCAGTGGGCGTTGCCCTGGACCAGGTGGCCAGGGGGCCCCCAGGACCCAGCGACCTCACGCCTCCGAGGGCTGGGCCGAGGCGGACGGGGCTGCCGCCGAGTCAGCTGAGTGACGTCGTCGTTCAGTCGGGCGGTCGTGTCCAACTCTGCAGCCCCGCGGACTGCAGCCCGCCAGACTCCTCTGTCCAAGGGATTTCCCGGGCAGGAACACGGGGGTGGGCTGCCATTCCACTCTCCAGGGCATCTCCCTAAACCAGCGCTGCAGAAGGGCTCTTTCCTGCTGAGGCCCCAGTGAATGCCCCTGGCCGAGCAGAACCGTGCCTGGCGCGGCCCAGCACACGGGCTCCCAGCGCTGTGGTCACCGCAGCCTCGCCACAGGACCCCCCGTCCACGTGCACCGTCCGCGTCTTCCTGGACGCAGGGCCAGCGAGCCGCAGACACAGGCACCCCCGCAGGGCGACCGCTGACCAGCACCAGCAGAGCGGCCGCGGGACCCACCCCAGGCCCACTGGGGCCGGCGCTTAGACGGGAAACCAGTGGGCTGTGACACTGGCTGATCACCTAAGTGGACACCTTTCCACCTCTCCCCTCCGGCGGGGAGGAGGGTGGGCAGACGAGGCCAGAGTCTCCTAGGCCCACCACCTGTCTCCCGGGGAAGGGGCCCCTCTGAGGTCACCCTGCCGCCCCCAGGCTGTGCAGGGGCAGGGGGCAGCGAGGTCCTGCTGCCCGTTCGCCCGCGGCCACCGCTCACAGGGCATCCCTCCCCCCAGGCGGCTCCCCACCCACAGGCAGAGCCCTGCAGGAAACAAGCGCCCAGCACCCCGGGGTAACCATCCGTCCCCGACCTGCAGCGGGGGACGGGGTGGGGTGGCAGCTCTGCAGCCCCCCCCCGTCCTCCCCTAAGGACAGCTCCCAGCCATGGACACCTCGGGCCCCCGGAACACGGTGTGGGAGCCAGGCTGCGGCGGGGGGCAGGGCTGCTGGCGGAGGAGAAGACCACCCCCCCACCTCCCGCTCGGAGCCCAGGAGCCAGCCACAGCCACACCAGAGACAAAAGGCTCAACGAAGACCCTGCGGCTGACCCTGGGAAACTCCAATCTCTCCTGCTCGGGGGCAACTCGCGTGACCCCAGGCCCAGCCCGGCACCCGCCACCCCAGGGATGAAAGGTGGCTCTCAGCGCACCCGCCGAGGCCAGCGCCAGCTGCCACTGGGCGCACCCTGGGGACAAGCCCAGCCTGGCAGGGCCGGGGAGGCAGGGAGGCCCCTGCACGCGTCAGACCAGGAGGAAGCCCAAGGCACTCGGGCTGGGAGCTCGCTCTGGAACTTTCCACCTCCACCTGGCCATGTGGGCAGGCGGCGGATCAACCCTGAGCGCCCACAGGCCTGATCCCAAACCAGGAACCTCCGCCATGCCCCAGATTTTAACCAGATCCATCAGGCACTTGCTCAGCAATTCAGTTTAGTCACTCAGTCGTGTCTGGCTCTTTGCGACCCCAAGGACCGCAGCACGCCGGGCGGGACACAGGTTACAGCACTGAAAGCTCGTCACCGACAGATGGAGGCCTGATGCGGCGGGCGCCCCAGCTCCCGGTGAATCGAGTGCATCTCATCCCCGTGGCCTCCTGGCCACAGCTGTCCCACCCCCGCCAGGGCGGACTCGGGCTGGGGAGAGTGAGGGGCGGTGGGTGGCCATGCAGGGAGGGACCCCAGGGCCAGACGCCGCGGGCCAGGCCCTGAAACGCGCCTCGGCACTCAGGGGCCTGCAGCCCAGCGGGTCACGGGCCGGGCAGTGCCGGGGCCGGCCTGGGGGCAGCCGCCCCGCCTCTAGGGAGGCCTGCACTTTCCGAAACATGTCACTGAGCTCTCCAAGTTCCCTCCTGGCTCCAAGACCAGGTGCCAGGCCCAGAGAAAGCTCCAGAAGTAATTAGTCGAATGAATTAGCAACACGGTCACTACGTTACCCTGATGAGTCAGATGACAAGGCATGTGGGAAAGTCAAGTCCAACACCGCAAGGCCACTGGCTCCCATCAGATAAAACCCCAGCAGAGCCCAGACGAGGCACTAGCCACAGCAGGTTCGAAGGGAGTCAGGCCTTCCAAGACCCCACCGAGGTGTCTCCCCGACCCCAGACCACAGCCAGCGTGGGGCTCGCCTGGGGCTCTGACAGCCCCTGGAGACGGGCCGGACTCCCAGCCTGGGACCCCGTCCCCCAGACGCCCAACAGTGCAGCTCAGAACCCACCTCAGTGCCATGTGACCACCGTCCCCCCAGGCCAAGGTCCCAGGTCTTGGCCAGGCCAGGGGGCAGCCCCCCACACCCAGGATCCCCAGACCTTGGACGGGGCTATTGCTTCCAGGAGGTGCTGACCAGAACTCCCCCGCCCTGGGTGGTCCCAGATCCCAGGCTGCCCCCCAGACAAGGCAGCCCTGTGACTGAAACGCCTCTCATCTGCAGGACCGAGAGAAACCACTCGGTGGGCTTGAGAGTGGCTCAGACCGGGGGCCTGGGGCGGGTGCTGCACCCATGCGGTCCTCACCGCCAGGCCTCTGGGGAAGGAAGCAGACACAAGGATGCAGACTTGAACTTGGGACTTCTGCAAGGCCACAGGGCAGAGCCGGGCTCACGGCCACAGCACGGTCCCGTGACCAGCGGGCAGGGAGGGGAAGGAACAGCTGCTTCCTGCCAACTCCGCCCCGGCCCGACGACAGGGAGTCTGCAGCCTGTCACCGGCTCGGGCAGCGGCCGGATGCCGACCCCGCGCCCCAGGGCCTGGGCAGGCCACCGAGTGGCTCTCAGCCCGGCCCAGGAGCCCCGGGCCCCCCCAGGCAGGACAACGAAAGCAAAGGGGCTTTGGGTCAGAGCCGGGGGCTTGAAGCGGCTGTGGGAACACCAGCCCAGACAGCGGGGCTGAAGGCCACAGCAAGCCGCCCCACCAGGCGCCTGGCCCCCCCAGCCCCACCGCCGGGTCTGGCTCCTCACCCCTTTCCAACCCGGGATCCCGGGGTCCCCAGACCCTCCACCCTGACCCCTGGTGGGGGCAACAAGGCGTCTCGGAGTGTGAGCCCCTTCCCTTCGCAGGCCAGGCCCACCAGAGCCCCCAGGCTGCCCCCAGACAGCCAGCCAGAGGCAGCCCGCGAGGGAAACGGACAGGACGTGGGCTGGGGTCCCCAGGGCAGGCGCAGGACCTCCAGAGCCTCGGCCTGTGTTTGGACGGTGGACACGGAGGAGGGGCCGCCTGCTTCCCGCCCCCACGAGGGCTCACCAAGGCCGGTCCCGTCCCCGGCCACGTGTACCTGCCCCCCGGAAGGGATCCGGCCACAAATGCTGACTGTGTTTATTATTATTATTTATTTATAGCAGAGAAGGCGAGGGGTCTGTCTCAACCAGTCCTCAGGAAGACTCAAACCCAGGCCCACTGATGGGGCTGGAGGGCCAGGGGAAGGGACCACCCTCCCCGGCGGCAGGAGCACCAGGGAGCCAAGAGGGATGAGGGGGAAGGGGAGCGAAGCCCGAGGAGAAAGGCGCCTGGGGAGGGCGGGCCGCCCCGCACGGCCAGCCAGCTGGTTGCTGTTGAACTCTGACCACAAGGCGCCCTCCCAACACGAAGCCCACGGGCACCCCGCCACGGGAGACCACCGAAGCCGCCGGCCCTGCAGCCTCCCAGGCTCTGAACGGCCTCAGGCACCCACCGCCGGGCTTCAGTTTCCGCAGGGGCCAAGGGGAAAGGCAGCTTCCAAGTCCGGTTCCAAGACGCCCTCGCTCGGGAGGGCCGGGGACACCCAGCCCGGCCCCAACAGCAGCGCCGCGGCCTCCGTTCCTGTCCCAGTGATGGACAGGGGCACCCCCGCCAGCCCCCTGGTCTCCGCTGTTGACCCTGCGTCCTCCTGGCCTCACCTGGAGCCTCTCCTTTACCAGGGGGTGTTCACACGCCCTCTGCACCCAAGCCTGCACCCGCTGAAGCGTAAGCCGCCTGGCCATCCCGCCGTGGCCCCCGGGGCTCTCCCGCACCCCTTATTTCCTTGTGGCTTCCTGGGCGCCGAGGGATCCTGGGGCCACCTCCTGAGCCCACGCGGTGAACGGTGAGCGGCAGGGCTCCTGGTCCTCTGCCCACGTGCCCAGCACACTCACACGAAGACCAAGCTCAGAACTGCCGACACACCCAAGGCCAGCCCGCGGCCTCGCGGACACCCCAGCCCCGGCCCCCCGGCCCCATCCTGCAGACAGCAGGGCGGGGCAGGGAGACTCAGGGCAACAGCAGCAAACAGTGCCCGCAAGGCCGGGTCCTGCAGAATCCTCTGCCACTGGACCTCGCCGACTCCTGCATGTGACACGGCCAGGGCGCCCAGGACCTCGAGTCAGACCCCACAAAGCCCTCTGGGGCCGGGACCCCCCCTGCCCTCAGGTCTGGCCTCCCCGCAAGAACCCAGAATTCCTTTTTCGTCTCTCGGCCTCTTGCGCTTGCTGTCCCCCGGCCCCCACCCACTCCCCTATCTAGACCTACAGGTTGCTGCCTCCTCCAGGAAGGCTCCCCTCAAGCTCCACCCCAGCCCAGGCTGATGGAGGCCCTTTCATGCTGGACAGCAGCTGCCCACGTCCCGCCTGTCGCCCCAACTCAACTCTGAGCCCTCACTGACCTCCTGCCTGAAAGTGGCCACTGACGGCCTGGCGAGCCCCCTGTCCAGCCCAGAGCCCAGCAGGCCAGGACACTCACAGGCGAGGACACACAGGCTGGGCCGGACAGAACGCGGCAGCCTGGGCTCTGACCCGAGGATGGGGTTACAGCTGGCTCCTTCCTCGGCCAGGGCCACTCTTGTAAGTGACACACGGCCTCCCACGGGGACCCCTCTGAAGGGCAAGCGACCAAGGTCTGTCCACAGGAACACGCGTGGGGGGTCACGCACCCAAAGGATCCCACGCCCCCCACGCTCCAGCCCGCCCACCCCAGCCCGCCTCCCCATGTTCCCCAGCATCATGGACGCCTGGCCGCCCTGGGCTCCTCCTCGGCCGGCACTGACCACTCCCTGCCCCAAGCTGCCCCACATTCTCGTCCTCTGATAACACAAGTCACAGGCTGCGGGGGCAAAACTGATCATCGTCCGGACAAAACGCCGTTTTCGCTGCATTTTCTAGGAATGCGTGCTCCGCCCCGAGCGTGGCCCTCAGTGCTTATTTCCGGCACATGTCTGCCTCCCGGAAGGTCCCAGCACTCCTTCCCTCCACCCTGCTCAGGGCTGCGTCCCCCGCAGCACCCCAGGCTCGCGGGGCCTGGCTGGCACCACCCTGGGCCTGCACGACCCCTGCACACAGGACCCCCCCCCCGCTTCCAACCCCACCCCAGGGGCCTAGGAGGAAACTGAGGCTGCGAAGGGGGGGTCCTGACGTCACACAGCTGTGGGACGAGGGCGGGGGGAAGGTCCTCCCAGTGCAGGCTCCCCTCCTGGCCCCCAGACCCCCTCTCCCCAGAACAGGGCCGGGCGCAGGCGGGAGGGTGCAGGCCAGTTTCTCCTCGGGGGGCGGAGGGGGGGGCGGTGTGGAGAGCAGGCCCTCCACCGGGAGCAGGATCCAAACCCGTCCGACCGCCCCAGACGACTATCTCTCGATCACATTTCTCAACCCAGCCCCGAGCGAGCGCACGATTACGACAGGCAGGCCGGGGCCGATAAGGAGGCGTGGGGTGCGGGCTGGGGGCTGGGGCCGCCTGCAGGGCGGGGAGGGAGGCAGGTGAGGGGCCCCAGGAGACGCCCTCCAGCAGGATGGGGGCCGAGGGGGGCCCGGCAAGAGGAGGCCTTTCCCAGCCGCGTGGGCACAGGTGCGGCCCGCCCAAGCTGCGACCACGCCCCAGCAGGACCCTGATAGACTCCACCCTTCCCGCCTGAAGCCCTGCAGTGTCTGGCCAAGAACCAGTGAACAGGAGCGTGTGCCCCCGGGCCGGGCACTCAGGGCCTTCAGCTGGGGGCAGGGAGGCCCCAACCCCGCCCCGCAGGCCCCCACTCTGCACAGGGGCCGCCCTCCTCGCAGGGCTGCGTTCCTGGCACCCCCACCTCCCCTTGGACTGACCTCCAGGGAGTCTTATACCCAGCACGGCGAATCCAGCCCAAGACCCGGTCCAGGGACCCCAGGCCCCGCGGCCACGTGAACCAGGCCGATCCCACCGCCGCCCAGAGAACCAGCAAGGCAGCAGCAGCGTATGCGGCCCACGTCGGCAACCAGGAAGCTGAGTGTGGCAGGGTGGGTTAAGGAGCTTGCCCACAGGCCCCCTGCTCCCGAGTGGGCGACCCACAGAAGCCTGACACCACCCCAACTCGGGACAAGTCTAGCCAGCTGGGGTGGAGAAGCTGGGTGAAGACAGGCCACCTCCTAAGAAGGCCCCCAGCCCTCCAGGGGAGGCAAGGGAAGGTGCAAAAGCCAGCAGGGTCCATGCTTCCGGTCAGCGGGGAAAGGAGACTTGGTCTGAGCCAGTGAGAGCTCTGGGGGACCCCTCTCTGGCTCCCCTTGGACACATGACCCTGCCCCTCTTCAGGGACATCAAAGCCCAGCAGCCATCCCAGACCTCACCCCCGTCCCCAACCTAACTGTGGTCAACTCCGCCGCTTCCCGCCCCCGCCACCACCAAGGGCTTATGGGACACCTGGGAGCAGCCCAGCCGCTCCCAGACTCTGCCCCCCTGGGACTAGATCGCTGCAAAGCTTTCCAAAAAATGCAGACTCCAGGGCAGAGCAGAGGCAAGGCCTGGGAGGGACTCCACACACAGCTGCAGGTTGCACAACGGGCCAGGCCCCTACCTGCCTCCGCCGTGTTGCAAGGACCCGCCGCCCTTCAGGCTGGGGAACAGGGTGAGGGCGGAGGCGGTACCGCCCCCCCCCCCAGGGGGCAGCGGGCAGGGGTCCAGGCCTCCCCGGCCTCGGGCACTCACCCCGGCCACAGAGGATCCTGTGCAAACCGCCCCGGGCAGCCGCCACCCCATCCCTTCTCTCCCGGGCTCTGCTGACCCCCGAACTCTGGGCCTCCCCTCCCCACCCCACCGGAGAGTGAAGCCCAAACAAGCGGAGATCAGAACCTGAGCGGACAAGCAGCAGGGCCCGCGCTGGCTGACCGAGAGCCCCTCACCTCCCCGCCTCCCACGGCCAGATCCGGAAACGGGTGGGGGGCGCCCGACGTCTCCCTGACCAGCAGTGAGGGTCCCACTTGCCTTCATCGTCTGTCCTCTGGTTGACAGGGTTCCCAGCCCCCGCCTGGCCCAGCCCCCCGGCCACTGCTCCCACTGACCCTGGGGACCCACAGCCCCCCAGGGACCTGGGCCTGCAGTTCCCCAGGTGAGGAAGAAAGAGCCCCGGGGCAGAGACAGGCAGGGGGAGCCAGGCACGGTGTGCGGGGGTCCTGACTGCAGGAAGCGTGGCCCCAGCCACCCTGAACCCCGGAGGCCAAGAGAGGACACACACCCCTCCTTCAATCACAGGTCCCGGCGCTTCTGGAACAGACCCAGCTCTTGAGCTCCCTGAGGGCAGAGGAGCCAGCCCCGGGAGTCCCCCTGGTCCAGACACCCCGCAGCGCTGGGGCAGGCCCCCCGACTCCCAGCGGACACGTCCTGGTGGCCCCAGGCCCTGCAGGCCCACGCTCATCACCTGGAAGGCCCACGGGCGCTGGCAGGGGAGTCGGAGTGCACAGGCCTGGGGGACGGGACGGGAGCCAAGATCAGGGACTCAGATAAGCATCGCCTGAGGAGCAAGGAGGGCCCGGGGCGCGGGGCGCGGCCTGACCCAGATCTGAGACTTTCAGCAACAGCAGAGCTCCCGAGGATGCAGATCTCCTGGGAACCACACATGCCCGCCCCCGCCACACGCACGCGCGCGCACACGCACATGCATGCACATGCACACACGTGCACACACATGCACGCACACGCCACTCGCACGCGCACTCACGTGCACACGTGTGCACACACATGCACGCACACAGCACTCACGCAAACGCACGCACGCACATGCACGCACACGCCACTCACGCAAACACACGCACACAACCGCACACGCACGCACACACGCGCACACACGCACGCACACAGCTACAGGAAGGGCACCGGGAGCTGCTGGCCCAGCTGCACGTCAGCGTCACCCAGGGCCGCTGGGGAGCCCGGCTCCAAGGCTGCCGCCCTCCTTGGGCTAGGCCGTGGTCCAGACACCGCAGTTCTGAAAGCTCCCCTCTTTCAAAGGCGGGCAGCCCGGTGGGGGACGCCCTAACTGGGTCAGAGCTACAGCTAACTCAGCCTCACACTTCACTGAGCCCACAGGCCTTCTCACGCCAGGCCGACCGCTCAGGAGGGCAGACACAGAGTAACCCACAGCGGCATCTGGCTGCAAATTCTGCAGAAGTTACAGTGACAAGGGACCCGGCCTGGTCCCTCAGCTTCTGCGGAGAAAGCTCAGTTCCACTAGTTGCAGACAACGGCAGAGCCCGGGTCAGAATGACCCATGCCCTCCCCCCCGACGGCCGCACCTTCCCGAGGCCCCAGGCGGCCACGGCTGGCCGACCAGGGAGGCCTGCGGGCAGGGCCAGCCTGAGTCCCTGCTCGGGGGCCTCGAGACCTCTGCTCCCCAGAACGGCAGGCCCCAGCCCGCCCCCCTGCAGCCCCTTAGGGACCGTCCCCCGCTGCAGGTGCAGTTTCCTCAGGGCGCCCCCGGTGAGGCTTGGAGCGGTGTCTGGCAACGCCCCCGAGTCCTGCCAGCGCCGTCAGGGAGAGGTCAGGAAGCCCAGGTCACAGACAGCTCGGCTCACCCAGCCCTGGACATCAATCGCCCTCCGAAGGCCCCAGGAGGCTTCCAGGAGAAAAGGCCCTTCCCTGCCCGAGGCCAGGCATCACTGCCGGACGGAAGGCACCTCAGCCCTCCCGCCCTGGGGAGGGATGGCGGGGGGACAGGGCAGACGACCCTCTGACCTGGAAGAGGCAGGCTGTGTCCAGGCCACGCCTTCGGGAGGACTGGCAAATTGATGCACCGGGGCACAGAGTCCCCAAGAAGCAGATGGAGCCCCCCGGCCGTCAGGGCCCTTCCGCACGCAGGGGAAGGTGTGCTGAGGGCGGGCAGTGCCCCGGGCAGCCACGTGAGCGGACGCCAGCCTGACGCCCCCATGCGTGCTCAGAGGCACACACACACCACACACACACACACGCACACACACGCACCACACACGCACGCACGCAGCCCAGGCCGCCAGGGCCCCCTCCGGCTCCATCTGCCTGGCCCAGGGCCTCCCACACCCAGGGCCATCAGAAACTCCACCTTGTGGGGACATTCACGAGCACCATTCCAGCGCCCTTTAAATCATCTAAGAAAATAAACACGGCTCCTTCCCAGCTGAGCTCGCTTCCTGAGGCCCCAAAACTCCAGGTGCAGCCCGCCCCTCACAGCCCATGCAGTGTCCCCAGGGACATCCCCCAAGAGACCTCCCCCAAGGTGGCGGGCACCCTGCTCTCCAGGAGGACCGTGCCCGATGCGAGGGCCCTGTCCACCCCCCACGGCGTTCAGGGGAGGCTGAGGACCCACGGGAAGCTGCCCCGAGCCAGCCCTGCCCTCAGCCCCTCAGACAACCCCATGACACCCGCACCCCAACTCTGCCTCGCTGGGGAAACCGCCGCAGAGCCGGGCGGGAGCCGCCGGACGCAGCCAGGGCATGCGGCGCCCAGCGCCCGCTGGCAGCCGGGGATCAGTGCCGGCCCCGCCAAAGGAAAACACGAGGCCCGGCGGAGGGAGGCTGGAGGCTGGGTGGTCCAGACGCGCCGCCGCACACAGCCTACTCCTGGCGGGCGGCCACCTCTGCCCGCCGCTGGGCAGGGGCACAGTGGGGAGGAGCCGGGCAGCTCTGCCCAGTGCCGGGCCATCGTCCGTGGGCCTGGAGGGGACCCCAGCTGCCACCCCGGGGCCCAAGACACACCCGCGGGCCCCGACACAGCCCTGCAGACCCCAGGGTCCCAGCGAGCAACCACCGGGCCTGGTTGGACACCCCAGCCCAGCCCCTGCCCACCTGGAGTGGCAACGTCCCCCACGTCCAGGCTCCCCAACAGCCAGGGAGGCCTGGGGGCTCCCCGACCCCAGCTTGCCAAGCACCCAGCACATGCCTGGACAGGCCCAAGCCAGGCAGCCCTGGAGCCCAGAGCTGTCCCCACTGCACCCAAGCCCCTCGTCTCACTCAGGGGGCCCTCGGGACCACCGGAGCTCCCCCCGCTCCCACGCCAGGCCTCCTGACCTCAGCCCCAGGCGCACCCATCCTGACCCATGAACACACGGAGCCAGAGTCTGCACCCCCAGCCCCACACTCAGGGCAGAGTCTGCACCCCCAGCCCCACACTTAGGCCAGGACAACCCCACCAGCTCACACCAGACACAGCCCCACCAACACACGCCTGACACACACTCCCCTCACCAACACACGCCAGACACACGCACCCCTCACCAACACACGCCTGACACACGCACCCCTCACCAACACGCCAGACACATGCTCCCCTCACCAACACACGCCTGACACACGCACCCCTCACCAACACCCGCCTGACACACGCACCCCTCACCAACACACCAGACATACGCTCCCCTCACCAACACACGCCTGACACACGCACCCCTCACCAACACACGCCTGACACACGCACCCCTCACCAACACACCAGACACACGCTCCCCTCACCAACACACGCCTGACACACACACTCCCCGCCAACACACGCCTGACACACACACCCCAACAACACACGCCTGACACACACACCCCTCACCAACACACGCCAAACGCCCCCCGCCTGGCCAGCGCCGCAGCCCCCACGAATCTCCGAGGCCCCCCAGCACACCCACCCTGACAAATCCCGCTGGGCACCGGTCACCCCTCGTTCGGATGGTTAAAAATTCATTCACGCAGCAGATTTGTTATTACATCTCGGCCGTAATTAAAGAGGCCGCACAGCGGCATTTTAAACAGCAATGTCACTTTCTAATTGACAAGGCTCCATTAACGAGAAAAAGACTCAAACGGGGCTGAAATGGAGCCAGCGCCCCTCCTCCACCCGGGTGGGGGACGATGGTTCGGCTTCAATTTTTAATCCACTGATGAAATATTCAGAGGCCCGAGAGGGGATCACATTTCCCAGGGCGTCGGATCCCTGCCACTATAGGGGCTTCTGAGCTGGGAGGGCACCGAGGTTGGGGTGACGCGGTCAGGACGGGCCTGGACACCTGCCCGCCCCCCGCCAGCACAGTCCCATCGCTTGGGCCACGCGCGCCTCCCTGCCCGGCGTCCTGCCCCGGGCCCACAGACCCCGAGAGGGGGCGAGTCCCCGGAGGGGAGCAAGGGACCCAAGGCCACCAGCAGTGACCCCGACCTCCTGTTTCCGGTCCTGCCTTGTCTGGACCTCCAGGGCCAGCCCACCCGCAGGAGAGTCAGCACCTGCCCAGAGCCATCACTTCCTAAGGGGACCAGAGGGTGGCCTCTGCTGCCAGCATCTGCTCCCAAGCGGGCAGGCAGACCTCACGGTGTGAACGCTCCTCCCGACGGCTGCGTCGGCTGCCGTTTTACAGGCGGGGATGCTGAGGCAGGAGGCCCTGGTGGCCCTCGCGGGGCGTCTGCCCACCTCACCTGGGAGCAGGGAACGGCCAGCTGAGAACACAGATGAGGACAGGGGGACCCGGGACCCGAGCCCCCCTGCAACATGGCCCCGGGTGCCGTGGGGCGGGCGAGGAGCCGGGCCCACCTCCCTCCCGCCTGCCTCCCGACCCAGGAGGAAAACATCCGGGATGAGCTACCGCCCAGGGTGGGAGAGACAGTGAACAAGATCACCACGCAGCCGGCCAGGCGCCCACATGGCGACCCCGGCTGCAGGTCTGGGAACGTCCGCCGGCCGCATGCCCGCTGGGCCTCCAAGGAGGAAGACTCTGCATGGAAACTGCCAGACTCCAAGGAGCAGGAGCCCGCGGCAGGCGGCCCCCGGGGGGCCCCGGCCACCTACCAGCTGCCAGGGGCCTCTGCTCCGCCCAGCTGCAAAAGCAAGATGGGCAGTCGCCTCCACGAACGAGGGGCCTGAGGCTCGGAGGGACCAGGGCAGGCAGGTGGGGCAGGCCGGGGTCTCTAACCGCAGCAGTGCGTCTGACCCTGCACCCCAGGGCAGGCAGATGGGGCAGGCCGGGCGTCTCTAACTCCTGCACCCTGCACTGCCCGCCCCCGAGGCTCCCGGGGGCCCGTGCTCTCCACCAGCCCACCTCCGCCGCAGCGGGCAGCATCCACACATCCTGCCGTGCGAGCTGACGCTGACCAGCTGCCCAGCCAGCCTGGACAGGTCATTTAATCACAGCCGCGATCAGCACGGCATCTCCTGGTATCACTGGGCAGGCGCGCCGCCCGGCCATCTGGACACCCACCCCTCCGGACCCCGGGCCTGCGCATACCCTGGACAGAGGCGTGTGCCCGGGGAGGGTGGCGGGGGTCCCGCGGGGCAGGAGGGGGCAGCGTTCCTGGCAGGATGCTGGCTTGAGTCCCCGCCCGAGCCCCCGAGCCAGCCTCCGCGCCCTCCTCCGAGAGGCACGGCCCCCTCCCCAGCGCCCCCAGAAGGCCGCAAGCCCCTGTCCGCTGGCTCCTCCTCCACCAGGAGGGCACCCCCACCCTAAGCCCACCGAGCCCTCCCCGAGGCGGGGTCGCTCCCTGCCCAGAGCCGCCCTGCCCAGATGTCCAGGCACAGCATCATCGGCGGGGGGACAGCCCCAGGCCCAGCCAGGCCCTTCTCCTAGGAGAGCCTCCACGCGGGCTCTCCGGGGCCAGGGCAGGACTCACGGGACCCCCACTCCGCCGTGAGCGCAGGGCCGACGTGAACCCACTCGTCACCCCCTCCCTCAGCGCGGGCCCTGCCTGCACCGCTAGTGACAGAACTGGGTCTCAGCCGACACGCCAGCCCCTGCCCGGAGCCGCTCTGCCCGCTGGCGCAACGCGGCGCCTCCCAGGGACGCTGCGGAGCCGGAGTCCGGGGTGAAGCCGGGCTGACGTCCCCGAGGTCAGGGGTCGGCCGGCGTTTCGGGGCCACTCTCGGGATTCTGCTCTCCCCACCCAGGTCCCAGTTGCCCCCCCACCCCAGTCGTCAAGCGCCCAGGCCCAGCGGGACGCCCCCCAGGGATGGACCTCGGGACAGGGAGGGGGTGCAAAAGCCGTGCAGGAGTGCCCCCCACCCCAGGAAGGCAGGCCCATAGCCAAGACGGGGTCAGCGGCCCCCGGGGCTCAGCCAGCAGTGCGGGGCTCCCCCAGCCCTGACCCAATGACCTGAGGCAGGGCCCCCTCGAGCCCCCCGCCCTCAGCGAGCACCCCTGCCCCCCCGGGAGCACACTGCCAGCCCCCACCCCCCGGCCAAGGCCGCGCCCCCCCCACACCAGCCAAGGCCACGCCAACAACCCGCCGCCTGCCCCCACGCTCGAGCTCCGGGGTCGTGCTGACCAAATGCCGCACCGAGGACACCCCACGCTCTGACCGCAGGTTCCGGCCCCAGCCCGGGTCGGTGTCCCCAGGTCCTCCCACCTCCACGCGACCCCATGCAGCCCAACCGACCGCCTGGGACTCCACCCTTCCCACCACACCCCACAAACAGGACCCCGTCAGGCCCAAACCTCACAGGCACCCCAATTCCCAGAGAACCTCAACTCCCAGAGAACCCCAATTCCCAGAGTGCACCCCGATTCCCAGAGAAACCCGACACCCAGAGAACTCCAATTCCCAGCGGACACCCAATTCCCAGGGCCTCCAGTCCTGGCCTGTGGGATATGGCTCTAACCGCAGCCCAGCCCCACCATGCCTCCACCCCCAAGGCCACCAGCCCTCGGGGACTCGGGACCCCACCCTGACCCGGGGCCCCGTCTCTGCAGCAGCAGGGCTTCCCATGGCAGCCCCCCGGCTCTGCCCCCCACCCACTGCACTGCGGTCAACCCGGGCCCCTGCGCTGACCCCCCTGGGCCGGCCTCACCCCCACCCCGGGGCCCCTGGATGGGCTGCCCCGAGCCCCCCCAGCACCACCTGGCCACCCGTCTCGTCCGACCGTGCACCTCCAGCGTCATCCCACGTACCCAGGATGCGGCCATCGTCACCGCAGGCCCCGCTCTCCTCTGGACGTGGGGGTGGGGCAGTCAGAGGGGAGCCCAGCTCCGAGCAGTTCCCCCGGGGGCCCCGCGTTCAGCAGACACCCAGACACCGTGAGGGCCGTCCCCCGCCCCCCAGCACCCGTCCATCGGGGCGGAGGGCGCGGTGTCGCCCCTCACCGCCCGGCCTCCCGGGATGGCGGCACCCCGCTCTGCGTGGGGGGCAGACAAAGGCAGGCCGGCCACCCCAAGCCCACAGTTCACCTCGGTCAACACCACGGCCAGCCAGGGCGTCCTCCGCCCAGTGATCTACATTTTTATTAAATCACAGGGGAAAATTAGAAACATTATTACTTCCCTCAGCCCTTAACTCTTCATCCGCCCCTGCGGCAGCACAGTCTGTCCGGGGAGACACCCCGGCCCCCACCCCAGCTCCACCTGCCCGTCGCCTCCCAGTGCTGGCCCCGGCCTCCCCCCCAGCCTGCGGGGGTACCCCCAAGCACAAGGCCTCCCCCACGGCCTAGGTCCTCTCGCAGGGCCGCAGTTCCGGCCAGTGCAGCCAAGGGGCAGCGTCTCCCCCGCCCCCGCACCAAGTCGGGCAGAGCACCTCCCCAGGCCCGGTCCTCCCATCCTGTGGCCGGGCCCAGCTGTCACCCCCCGCCCCGTGCCCACGCGGGAGACCCCCAGAGCTCGCACCAGCCCAGCTCCGCAAGGTCACCCAGGGAGGACGCGGCGGGACGTGGCAGCCCCCAGAAGCCCCCACCCCCGCCCTCAGCCACGATCCTCCGTGTGTGAAGACCTGCGGTGCGGTGGCCACAGCCCCTGGGACCCCCGCGGACGCAGAGTCGGGCCCCGGTCGGGGGTTGGGACAGGGGCCCCACCAGCGAACCACCCGTGGACGTAGAGCCTCAGAAGGAAGGGCAGACTCAGGGGGTGAGTGGGGGCGAGGGCGATGGCGACCCCCACGCGGGGTGGGGAGGGGCCGCAGAGCGGCTGCAGGGCCGTCGGGAGGGAGGTTTCAGGGCAGACACAGCACGTGCTCGAAGGTTCTAGCAAACAGGAAGCAGAGCAGGAAGGCTGGTCCCACGGGAGCACAGATGCGTGCCCGGTCCAGGGCTGCGGCTTTGCCCCGAGGACCACGGCGTGGCGGAGGAGGGACCGCAGGACGACGGCACGACCCAGTCCGGCATTCCGGGATGGGTGAGCTAGCGCTGCAAGCACGCATCAGCCCCACGACCCACACCCACCCGCCGCCCCCTGCTCCCCACAGGGTCCCTACGCGGCAGGCGGGGGGAAGACACCCCAGATGCACAAGACAAGCGCCGTGGGTGTGGAGGGGGCCCTCCCAGGGGGGGCATCTAGGAGGGCTTCCCGTAGGAAGGGGCGTCCGGGCGCCGCCGGCTTGCCTCTGCGCCGGGAGGTGACCCAGATTTAGTCACGAATGAACAGGCTGGGAACGGGCCTCCAATGCCTCTCCACTTCCCGGCCGGCACTCCTCAGCTGTTCCCGCCCACCGCCCTCCCTGGGGCAGAGCCCCTCCCAGCTGATGCTTCTCAAACACCTCAAGGGGCCAAGCAGGCAGCTGCTGGTGGCACCGTCAGGGTGGGGGACACTGGGGTGGGGGACAGCAGTGGGGGGTCACCAGGGTGGGGGTCACCAGGAGTGGGGGTCACCGGGGGCGGGGGTCACCGGGGGCGGGGGTCACCGGGGGCGGGGTCACCGGGAGTGGGGGTCACCGGGGTGGGGGTCACCGGGGGTGGGGGTCACCGGGAGTGGGGGTCACCGGGGTGGGGGACACCAGGGTGGGGAGACACCGGGGCTGTTATTAGACTCTGGATTAAGACCTCCAGGAAGCACCAGGCCCAGAACGCAATGTCAGAGCAACAGAGGTGGTCCTGCCAGACCCAAGCCCGTGGCTGCGGCCCCTGCTGCTGGAGGCTGCTGAGGCCAGGACTGCGGCTGCCCAACCTCAGGAACCAACCCCCCAAAGGGCCGCGTCCATTCTGGCCCCAGGTCTGGGCAGGAAGGGCCCCGAGCCCAGCAGGTGCCCCCACCGCTGCTGGCCCAGGAGACACGAAGCCCCTATCTGCAGACGTGGCCCTTCCCTGGCACACACTCCGGTCGTGCAGACACCAGCTCTGAGACATCCCAGGGGGAGAGGCTGTGCCCCCCGACAGGCAAGGAGACGCTGCCTGAGGCCCTGAGACTGGACGCTCACAGTGGCTGCTGGGGCCACCCACTCCCATTTTCCAGGCAGAGGGGCCCCTGATCACTCCACCAGGCAAAGGGCCCTCCTGTTCAAGCAGCCGAAGCCAACAGGCTCTGTGAACACTAGACCCTGGCCCTCCGCTTGGCCCAGGGCCCCTGGAGTCGCCGTCTGACTGCCCGGCCAGCACTGATGCTGAGGGGGGCTCCGAGGCCTGGCCCGTCTCTTCTTCCAGGGGATGGGACGCTGGCACCACGGCTGTGAAGGGAGGGGACCTAACCCAGGGGGGCTTCCTGGAGGAGGACGCACACATGCAGACACCTGACTGAGCGGAAAGGTATGCAGGACCCGGAGGACGGGGCAGGCGTGGCTCCTGAGGACCAAGCGACCCGGGGCGGGAGTCACAGGAGAGCAGAGCCAGGCGGCAGCGAGAACCACATCCTGCGGGCACTGGGGACCCACAGAGGGTGGTGCCCAGGGAAGGGCAGTCCGGCTGGGCGGGGAGGGGGACAGCGCGCGACCCCAAGGCCCAGAGCCGGCTCCAGCCCCACCCGCCCCCCCATCCTCCTGCTGGGAACCCAGACAGAACCCAGGGCTCGACTTCCCACCTTCGCAAAAGAAATCTGGGCCATGGGTGCCCCGGGCTGGGGTTTTTTTTGTCGAGAAATCCGGTCTCCCCTCCGCCCTGCGGCTGCTGAGTCAGGAGCCCGGGCTGGGGGAGGGAGGGCCAAATCACAGCCCCTTCCAGCAGCATGGGCAGGAAGTGAGCTCGCTGAAGCCCAGCTACCACCCCGGGGCCCGGCCCGGCCCGGCCCACAGGACCAGCACCCCCGCCATGGGACCAAGCATCCTCTCTGCTCTCCGCCCAGGAAGGGACCCGCCTGGGGCTGCGGACACCGAGGCCTGGGGCAGGACAGGCCGGGTGATGCATGGGACCCCGTCCTGGGGCATGGAGCAGGCTCGGGCCTGGGGACGGTTTCGAGGTGGAGGGGCGCCGGAATTAGGCTTCAGGGGCGAAGAACCCGGGGAGGGCAGGGCAGGCCCACCCGGCAGCGGGAACAGAGACAGCAAAGGCTCAGAGTTGGAGACTCACAATGCACATGGCCCAGCAGGGACCCCTCGGGGCTCCGCTCTGCGGGGGGGCGCCTGCCTGATCTGGGGGAGAGGGGGTAGCTGACCAGGCCTGACCACCCACCCACCCCTCCGGCGAGGGCCCGTGAGTGTCACGGGCGGGAGTACGGGAGGGCGAGAGGGCGCCAGGGACGTCACGTCTGCTGACCGAGCCCCCGCCCCCCACTCGCGTTTGGGGAGGAAATGCTCTTTCCCACAGTTTCGAAAGATCCTCTTTGCTTGAAGGAAGAGAGGCACCCAGAATCACACCATTCCACGGCCTGGGGCCATGCTCGCTGGGGGTGGGGGTGGGGGGCGCCGCTCCCCCGAGCCCGCCCACCAGGGAACGCACGCTCCTGTCCAGGCCGCGAGGGGAGAGGCCGGCGCGGACAAGGCACTGAGCGTCCCCCTCCCCACCGAGTGTGCATCACGGCGGCACCCGCGAGGGGGCTCCCTTCCTGGTCCTGGGGGATTCCTGGGCCCCAGAAGAGTCTGGAACCACCCCTTCCAGGGAAACCCTCCCGGTGGGGGGTGCAAATTCCCACATCTCCCCCCTACAGCCCGTCCCGCCGCTGGGTGCCGCGGGGCAGGCCTCCCACAGGCCCTCAGGCACCACAGTGAGGACTCCGCTCCCCAACCTGCAGACGAGGACTCCGAGGGTCAGAGCGGCCCCCAGAACTGAAGGTTCACCCCCACGAGCACCCTGGAAGTGTCACCACCCTCCTCCACAGAGGACAAGGCCCAGGCTCAGAGGGACACGCTGCCCCAGGTCACTCAGCTGCAAAGGGCCGAGTGGGCACCCAGACCAGGCTCAGGAGGGCTGCCCCCACAGGGCCACCCAGCCTGCACGTGGCTTCCCCAGGCTCCCGGGAGGAGCCCCACTAGGCAGATGCCCTCTGGCCACGCCACCTCTGCAAGGCGTAGAAATCCCATCGTCTTCAAGGAGGAGGTGTCCCCCACCCGCCTCAGCCACGGGATTCGGTTTTCTGGCCTCTGATGAAGGTACTCCCCATGGTCTCGGCACCAACAGGCCAGCAGCAGTGGGCACCTCCTGGGCGGGGCCATCCACATCCCTCAGCCCGGAGGGAAGGCCGCCTCGTGCGGGACAACAGTCACCACGGAAGCCAGCTGAGCCAGCCAGCGCACAACGGGCCAGGAGCGAGGTCAGGCCGGTTCTTCCCTGGGGACCCACCACTGGCCCCTCGGGTCAGAATCCCAGACCCACCAGCTGGGTCCGGGCACTGCTGCCCAAGCCCACCCAGGAAGCCCACCCAGCACCTCTGGAGTGGCAGAGGGTCCCGGGCACGAGTGGGCTCAACAGGAGCGAACCCGGGCTCAACCAGCTGCTTGGCACCTGCGTTACTGCCAACGGATGGAGGGGCGGGCATGGAGCGGGGCCCCCTGGGCACAGAACGGGACGGGGCTGGGCCCCTGTGTCCTCCGTCCATCCCCGCTCACGGCCCTTCCTGACCACTCCACCCTGCATCCTCAGGCGCCCGCAGCACACTGGGGTCTCGCCCAGACTTGCTGGTCCATCTCTGACGTGGACACTGCAGGGCTGGTGAGATGGACGTGCCTCTGTGTCCACGTCCCGGCCAGCAACTCCCCAATGGCAGGACCACACAGGCCTTCCGTTCTGACCCCACGGCCCCCTGCTAGTCCCACAGCAAGCCCTGGATAAACCCTGCCACCCTGGCCTGTCCCGCCCAGCCCCTCCACACGGAAGGCCTGGGGCAGACAGCACGATGTGGTGTGCCCAGCCCGGGCACCCCAGTCTCCTGGTCTGCAGAACACTCGGGATTGGCGGCCCCACACCCGCAACCCGAGAGGCCTCAAGGGTCCGCTGGGCCTCCGAGCCCGCCTGCACCTGCAGATGGGGGGGTACAGCACGCTGGGCAGAGGCTGGCACCAGGCCAGCGGCTGGACTGCAGCCCACCGGCTCTCCACCTGAGCCCCAGGCCCACCCAGGCCTGACCCGGGAGCCCAGGACCCACCACCGAATGCCAGATGCCAGCACAAGGCCCAGCTGCACCCATGCAGGCAGGTGAGGGCCCCCTCGCCCCAGGCTGGGCAGTAAACCCCCAACCTGGGGCTCCCACGTCCCCCACACCCGTCGCAGAAAGACCTCAGCTGGCCAGACACTCCAACGCCTCCCCCGCCACCCCGCAGCAGGCTGCTCCCTCAGTGGGTTGGGCCTGGGTCCAGCAGATGCAGCCTGCAGGAGGCCAAGCCCAGGCCTGCCCTCGGCGCATGCTGCCCGGCCAGGTCCGAGGCACACACACTGCTCACCTGCGTGTCCCCAGCCCACTCCGCCCAGCAGGCACGCCCACACTGATCACCCCTCCTCCTCCATCACGGCCACCCCCCACCTCAGCTTCCAGCAGAGAACCAGGGCAGGGCGTCAAGGCACAGGCCCGTGAGCTGGGGGGCACACCCACGGCCACCGCCCACTCCCCACCACGGGCCTCCGGGGAGGGGAAGAGGCTACCTCGCAGCCTGGGGAGAAACGCGCTCCCCGCCACCAGGCATGTGCAAGCCTCGCAGCTGAACCAGGGTCTCGCGCACACACACTTGGCTTCCCCACGGCCCCAGGACTGCGCCAGGAAGCCGGGTGGAGACTGGAGGGCGGGGGCCTATCTAACCCAGAGTTGCTAAAAAGAGCCAACGGGGAAGTAAAAATAGGAAATAAAAATAAAATTGCTCCAGCCGGCCCTGGTTGTTTGTGTAGGAAACAAGGCATCTCCCGGCCCAGCAGGGCGGGCTCCACGCTGGGCCCCTCCCGGACAAGGAATGTCTCCCCCCGCCCAGCCTCAGCCACCCCAGGCGGCCAGCTGGAAAGGCCCGAGAGGGGTCTCAAGAGCCAGGTTCGGGTCTCAGCTCTGCCGTGACCGGCCGAGTGACCCTGGGCGAGGGGCTGAGGCCCTGTGGGCCTCGGACACGGACCCCTGCCCTGCCCACGGCTCCAGCCCACCGCCTCCCTCTGCCGGGTTTCCCCCGCCTGGGACCCTCACCAACAGCAGAACGCTCTGTCCGAGGCGGGCGGTCAGGACGTGAGGGCAGCAGAGCGCCGTGAGGGAGCCGGCCTGGCTTCTGCGAGGACGCCTTCCATGCCCTCCTTCCCTGTGGGCACTTGCAGGGTTAGCGTCAGGCTCATTCGCGCTAAAGTGTGCGTGACTGACCCCGGCTTCAAGGCCGGCCCATTCTCCCAGGCTGCAGGATCCCTTGGAAGGGAAGACAGCCCAGCCAGAGGGCAGGAGGGGGGGCTGGGGCTCCCTCATCTCACCGCTCCCCAACTCTGGCAGGGCGGGGACCCTCTGCCACCCGCCTCATCCAGGGAGGCCCTCCCTTGCTGGGTCAATGCTCATCGACCATCTGAGCCTGCCCAGGGCGCCCGCTGAAAAGGCGGGTGAGTGCTGCTGACCACGAGTGTGGTCGCCACAGCGCGGGCCCGGGGCAGCGGGATGGGGGCCTCTTCAGAGCTTCCTCATCCCTCCTGGGGCCCCTTCCGCCCCCACCCCTGGGTCTAATGTTCATCTGACCCCTCCCCTAGGACTGGAACCAGCGGGAGCTCCAGGGGACTGGCCGGGGAGACTAGGGGGTGACATCAGCGGTCTGACCCAGGACCCGCTGGCCCCAGACCCCCTTCCACACAGCAGCCCGTGGTCTTCCTCCAGCGTACATCTGCCCACGGGCCCCCGCCCCCCAGTCCTCGGGAGAGACCCCAGTATCCTGCACAGTACGCTGGTCCCTCGGGCCCCCTGCCCCTCGGACTGGCCAGGTCTCTCTGCACACACCCCGGGCGCTGCCCATGCCTGCTGTTCAGCTGGGCTCCGGGCCCTCAGGGCCCGCAAGGACTGCGGGTCCATCTCCAGGCCGGACCTGCCCGTATGGGCACACGCGACCCGCTCAGGCACACAGAGGCTCACACGTGTGCTCCGGCCCCGGAACCCGGCCACAGGGGTGACGCGACCCCGTCTCTGCGCCCCCACGGGGTCCTGGCTCCAAGCCTCCAAGGAGAGTCTGGGCAGGACGGGGGTCCCTGAGGACAGGGGGCCCAAACACACCCCACTCGCAGTCCTGGCCTCTCTGTCCAGCAGCCTCTGGCTCACAGACCCTGAGACGGCCAGAGCATGCAAGGCGGGGTCCCATGAGAACAGGGGATGACGGGGCAGACCCTGGGGTCCCCTGGCCTCTAGGTCCTGAGGGCCAAGTCCAAGGGACCCACGGCCAGCAGGGACTACCCAACACGGGCATGTGAGCCAAGGACCACCAAGCTCCGGGCAGAGCGTCCACATGGCTGGGACAGCAGTCATCTCAGGAACCAGGGAGGGATGCACGCGGGTGCACGTTCGTGTGTGAGGGGCCTGCCACCAGGAGGGGCCTAGGGTTAGCAGGGGAGGGAGGCCCAGGGCAGGCCGCCTCCAGAGCCTGGAGGGTCTCCCAGCGAGGCCCACACGCTCCCCCAAGGCCACGCTCTGCCTGCCCCCGTCTGGGCCCAGGAGCCTGGGCGTCCCTGGCTGCCCCCGTGAAAATGACTCTAGCTTATCGGCCCCTTCCAGGACCAGCACGGGCGCAAGAGCCATTTCGTCCCTCTCCGTCAGCCGGCTGCGAGGGTGCCCCGCTGCCCATCGGGGGGACACGGGGACTGTCCACAAGCAGGTGGGTCGCAGCAACGAGCTGCGGGCAGGGCGACAGGGAGACACACATGGGAGCCGGCCTGTCTCCCAGAGGCCGCAGCCAGCGAAGGGCTGTGTGACCTTGCCCCGTGACCCTGGGACTGCAAGCGGGAAGGGTGCCAGCCAGGGTCAGAGGGGCGGCACCTGGACTGGGGGCCGGCCAACCAGGAACCAGAACTGCCCGCGGTCCTGCACCCAGCCCGCGCCTGGTCAGAGGCAGCCCGCGCCCCATGCTCGCCACGGAGCCGGGAAGAAGTCGGCAGGCACCGTGGGAGCCCGCACACCTGCCCACCCTTCCAGCCTGCGAGGGAGGCCCAGCGAGGCCTCAGAGGCTCTCGGACACCCCAGGCTCTGTGGTGCACTTGGCCTGCGGCATCGCCCGTCCCCTTGGGCGCTGAACTGCACTGGGCCCACGGCGCGTGGGAGCCCATGGTGCGAACTCCAGCCCGCCCAGCTGCCAGGCGGCAGCGGCCAGACACCAGGCTGCACCCACACCAAAGTCCTGATGCCCCGAAACCCGCCCCGCTGTGATCTCCTCCCTGGGTAAAAGGCACAGCCCCAGGCCCTCTTACGCTCAGGGCCAAAGCCCCAGACCATTTCTGCCTAGTTCACCAGGCCCCTGCCCTGCTCACCGGCCCCTCCTCACACACAAGCCAGATGCCACCCTCCCTGGCCCAGGACCCTCCAACGGTTCCACCTCCCTGGGACAAAAGTTCCAGAGGCTTCTCTGTGCTCTCTGATTGCATCTCTACCCTTCCCCCTCGCTGGTTCAGCGCCAGCCACACAGGAGATGCGCAAAACTCTGGGTGGGAGGCCTCAGACATGTTAGTTAGACAGAACTAACGTGCGAATCGGAAGCTGACTTCTCCCAGGCAAACTCCTACGCATCCTTCACGACCCAGCCTAGAGATCCCAACCCAGTGATGCCAGGGCAACCCGGTAACGCTTCTCCCGCGCCCCCTCTGCCTCCTGCAGTCCTCCCGCCACCACACTCACACCATCCTCCCCGACAACCAAGGCGGGCATGACCACGCTCGTCAACCATGAGTGGCCCACCCTGCCACGCTCCATCGGCCGCACTCTACAGAGAAGGCCCAGGAGGCTTCAAGACCCTGGTCTAGAGAGAGAGAGAAATGATGGTGTTGGGGTCCGCCCCCGGCCCTCGGGCCCCGAGCGCCGCTCACCATCCTGGGGGCCGGGCCCCACACAACCCTGCCACGCCAGCGACCAGCAGGAGCCGGGCGTCTGCAGTCAGACGGACTGAGGGACGGACAGACGACGGCAGGCAGGCGGGAGGTTAGCGCTGAGCCTCTCGCCCCACCGGCCAGGTGTCCACAAGACAGGCCTCAGCCGCAGAGGAAGGAACCAGATCTCAACACAGGGCATCACCTGGGGCTGAGGGCCCCCCACGCTGCATCCGGGCACTGGGTCCAAGGGAAACCCGGGTTCTGTCCAGCAGCGGGCGGCGGCGGCCTCTGCAGCACGCAGAGTGGACGTGGGGGGACAGGAACACACACCGCCCCGGCCCTGGCCTCAGGCTCCCTCGAGGGCTGCTCCACGCCCAGGAATCGGCCTGGGGTAGACAGGCACACAGCAGGACTCCCCTCCCCTGGGAGTCGGGACGGACCCCCAGAGGGGACATTCAATGACGAGGACTCTGAGTCTCAAGTGGAGGGAGCAGGGCGATGTGTTTTCGGTAAACACTAACTCAGCCCACAAACACTTTCCGAGGCCGCGGTGGCACCTGCCGCTCTGCGTTCAGCAGCAAACGAGCCTGCTGGCCAAGCCCACTGAGGCCTCGGGGTTCCCCCACCCCAGGAGCAAGAGCCCGCCTGACCAGCGGTGTCGGCCAAGGGTCCCGGCGGGGAGCAGCACTTCCACCTCCGACGCGGCCCAACATCCTTCCTTCCATTTCACGAATGAGGAAACCGAGATAAACCGGGAGGAAGTAGCGCTCCAAGTCACAGAGTTCACGTGGGAGGGCCGGGGCTCTGAGCACCCCCTGGCCGTCGCCGGCACCCACCTTGTGTCCAGGGACACAGACAAGGGAAGCGGGGAGGCCCCGGCTCCCGTCCCCACGTCTGAGACCCTCCGGCTCAACCCAGGAAGGTCGTGACCCACCTCGCCTCCGTCTGAGCCCAGAGCGGCCGGGCACTCGGCGCCCAAGGCCCCCACCTCCTGCCCTACCCTCCCCCCCCCGACCTTGATCCTGGGCAGAAAGTCCGGGAGCAGGGGTGGGGCAAGGGCGGCTCTGCCACCCGCCGTGGACTCTGGCCCCAATCAGAGCTCTTTTTCCTCAATCCAGGCGAGGACGGGGTGAGTGAGGAGCCGCCAGGCAGCCCAGCGCCCTTGCAGGAGGCTCCATGGCGGGGGCGGGGCACCTCGGCGATGGACCAGGGATGGGGGGACAGACAGGCGATGGAGGAAAGGACCTCCAGCCGCTCCACGTGGAGAGGGGCCCAGCGCCGGCCACCCCCTTCCCCGGGAGCCGGAGCTGATGGACGCTCACGAGCAGGGCCAGCGTGGGCACGTTCCAGACCAGCACGCCCCAGGCCCAAGCAGCAGAGGGGACGTCAGGTCGGCAGGAAAGGGCCCAGAGGGGCTGCCTGCCGCCAGGCTGGGCTCTGCCAGGTGCTGGCCAGGCCCACTCCCGGCCCTCCCTCCTCCCAAGGTTAATTATTCCCAGAGCAGATGACCACACACCCCCCCCCCATGCTCACTTGGAGCCTCGCCAGCACAGACGGGCCACGCAACCAGAGGCCAGCGGAGGAGCCTGGCTGTGCCGTCGGACCCTTCTGAAACCTCCCAGGGTGGGTCCTGACCCACTGCCCACCCAGCAGTCTAGTTTATCCCTTAAAGCCTAACAACATCACCTCCTCTTTGCAGCCTCCCTGACTTCCCCAGGCAGTGACAGGTGAGGCAACGGAGACCCGGAAAGGTTCCCGGCCAGGCCAGGGACACACGGCCTCCCCGCTCAGAGCTGACACTGGTTCTCACCGACCAGCTTGGAACACAAGAAAGCCAGAAAGCAGAGTGAGCGGCGCTGAGTGCGGGGGACGGGGCGTGAGGGTCACACGGTACTGAGCAGAGGCCCGAGCGATGGGGGCGATGGGGGCCCAAGGAGAATGCCAGGGGACAGGGCACGGACCGGCACGACAGAACCCGCAGGCCCCGCCCAACCTCCATCTGCAATGCTCACGACTCCCCCTCACGGGGCTCACCCCCAAACCGCCTCACCAGAACACCCCAGGTGAGAACCACAGCTGGGCAGCTGGGCCCACCGGGACCGACCGTCCGGCCCAACCCAGCCGACTTCCCAGCTCCCACAGCCCCGGGCCTGCCCCCTCAGCCGGGAGAGGACCCGGGGCCACTCCCTGAGGAGCAGTCCCCAGCTCGAGGGAAGGAGGCCAAGGGCGAGAGGCCGACACTCCATTAGCCAGAGGGCCCCAGGGAAACCGCGGCAGGGGAGACGGGATCTGCCCGGACACGCAGCGAGCTGGCCAGAGAGCAAGCCGGACTGTCCACCCGGCCTGGGCTGCAGCCCTGCGGGGCGCGGGCGCTCCTGACCCCTGGAGGTGGGGTGGGCGCGACCACCCGCCCGCCCAGGTGGGGCAACCACAAGCAGGCTCAGGCGATCCCCCAAGAGCTCAATCAGGAAGTGTCTCCAGGACACACCTCCTCTGCCGCTGAGGGCACCCCAAAGCTGCTCCAGACAAAGCTGGGCCGCAGGGGTGCACAGTGGGCAGTCTCCAAGAGGGATGCCCACCACCTCTCGGACCCCAGCACTGACCCTCATCAGCCAGGGCACCTTGGGCACGTCTCTCAAGCTCCCCAAGACTGAAACCCCCCCAAAACGTGGACCGCAGGGCCTCTGCGCTTGAGGGGGACGGTTCAGCCAGGTCACCACCGTGCCGCCACCGCCCAGCGCCCCCAATACCCAGCCTGGCCTCTCAGGGCTAAACGGCCGGCAAGGTGGGTGCTCTGGACACACGGCCGGGATTCTCCAGGGTGCGGGGGGGGGCAGGCTGGCCCGCCAGCCCCTGGACACGGCTCTGGGCGCGCCCTCCACGGTGCAGGGTGAGCTGCCACCAACTGCAGCTGCGGTGACTTCCCCCCCACTCAACCCCCGGCGCGTTCCTGGACGGCGCGGGGCCACGCGCGCTCCCCGGCTGGCCCTCCACTGTTTCTCCCAGGCCACGCGGTCACCCCACGTCCAAGCCCAGCACCCCGCCCAGAGCGCCCGCCGCCCCGCGCCCTGCACACACACAGGAGGGAGCGACTGGGGACGGCCTGGCTGGAGCTGACCGGGGACAGCATGCAGCTTCTGGAGGACACGGGCCCACAGACGGGCAAGGAGGGACCTGGACGGGGACCCCAGGCGGGGGCTCGGGGCCAGCTGCCCAACTGGTGCCCGCTCCCGAGGCGGGGCGGAAGGCAGCCGTCCATCAGGGGCCCGTGAGCGCAGCGACTCCGGCCACCTGGGCTGTCACCACCTGACCTCTGCCCGGGGCCAGCACGGACACTTAAGCTAAATTGGTCAATTACGGGCTACTTAGATCCGTCCCGGGGCTCCAGGCCTCCCTCTGCTCTGCGCGGCAGCACCAGGAAGCCGGTTGAATCAGTAACCTCATTACAGCCCAGCAGCCACACCCGGGGCCAGCTTTGAACTCCGCGGGGCGGATCCGTGGCCACTGCAGGATTTACACGCGGCTGGCCCAGGCCCAGCTCGCTTCCCCCTCTGTCCCCTCCCCTCTGCGCTGGAGGCTCCAGACTCAGGACAGCCACAGCCTCAGCGAGTGCCCGTCACAGCAGCCCCATGCCCTGCACCCGGCCAGGGAAACTAAGGCCCAGCCAGAGACCGTGCAGGTCGGATGAGCCCGCACAAGGGGGCTGGGTCCTCTCCTGGCCCCGTGCTCAAAGGACGGCACAGCTAACTCCAGCCCAGGGGCCCAGCCTGAGTGCCCAGGAAGCCACGTGGGGTCCCCACCCCCAGCCCAGGCCCACTCACAGGGGCACCGGCCACGCTGGGCTCCAAGCCCACCCAGGACCCTCCCCACTCCAGCCCCCGCCTGCCTTCGGCTCAGCCTCTGCACAGAGCTGGCGGCCGAACTCCGACCCCCACGGCCCTGGGGCCCCTCCATGTCCCGGGGTCAACCAGCAGCCTCTCACACAGTAGCGCCCTCCCAGCGCAGGCCGTGCAGGCCCAGGGGCCAAGCCTCTGGGCGCTGGTCTCAGCTGACCCTGATCCGGAGGGCCCTCCCCCACACCTGTTGCAAGCCCGCCTCTCCGCCAGAGTCCGCGCCAGAACCAGCTCCAGCAGGAAGCCTGGCCGCCCCCACCGCTCACGCCCAGCTCTGCGGGGCGGCAGGGCCCGGCCAGCACCAGGCAGGTGCTCCCTGGGCGCCGAGTGGACCGGAGCCAGCCAGCAGACCCAAGTCCTTCTAAGGAAGACCTCGTGGGGACTGGGCTGTGTGTGCATGCACACCCTCGTGGCAGCGTGCGTGTGTGCGCACGTGCGTGCACCTGTTCATGTACGTGGATGTGTGCACGTGTGTGCACCTGTGTGCACGGACACGTGGGGTGTGCCGTCACGAGCATGTGTGTGCTTGTGTTGGGGGTGGGGAACACAGAGATAAGCGAGGCCCCGCCCTGCCCTGGGGACCAGGCGTGGCTGTCCACCCCCAGCACCCACCCGGGGCCCTGAGGAATTTGCTGTGGACAGCTCCACCCTTGGGGGCTGAGGGTGAGGTCGGGGACCCCGGCCACAGGGTCCTGAGGCTGCATCTCAAGCTGTGACCCAGCCGGTGGTTCTCCACCCTTGGCCCTGCCCTACCCCCAGCCACGGACAACCCGGGAGGAGGACCTTCCAGGGCGAATGGGAGAGAATGAGGACAGTGAAGCTTCAACCCCCATCGGTCTCCCAGAACAGAAGGCTCACCCGAGGGCCCAGGACACCTAAGAGGGCTCCCAGGGAGGCGGGACGGGGCACAGACGCAGGGCCCGCCAGGCAAGTGGTTTCTGAAGACGCCACCTGGGGATCAGGCGGTCGAGGCCCGTCCCAGGACCCGGGGCCCGACCGGAGCGGAGAAAAGGCAGGCAGAACCGTGCAGAGGCGAGCCCAGCCCGACGGCTCCCACCGCTCCACGGGCCCGTCCCTGCGAGGACGTCACGGGGCTAGAAACGCAGGCCCAGGGACACAGTGGGCACCCCAGGGATGGCGCCACCGTGCCTTGGACAGGCAGCACCAGGCCCTGGACGTGTCATAGGAGAGACTGAGAGACACGGGACAGACGGGCCCCACGGAAGGGCGGCCCTGGGTGGGCGCCAGGCTCACCTGCCCTGCTCACCCAGGGACACAGTTCTCCGGGACAGACACACAGACACGCGGGACAGCCGGCGGCGGGCGGGCCGGGGCGCGCGTGTGTCCCCACTCTCCCCTGCGACGGCCCGGGCCAATTTTATTTAGCTGCTTTCTGCTCCATTTCACGCTCATTCCGCTGCTGAGCTAGACAATTGCTCTGTAACTCTAGGGTGCAATTTCCCCGTCTGTGAGGCGCTGGGGCACGACTGCTCGAACATCCCGCACCAGGCTCTCGGCAGGCGTGCAAGCCAGGCCCTCATGCACCACCTCCCAGGAGCCAGGAAGCAGGGCCCAGCCAGGCTGCGGGAGCCCAGACCAGCGGCCGCGGCGGCGCTCCACGCGTGGAAGACAGGGCGGGGGCCGCCCTTTTTCCTGCGTCTGCCCCACGGCCGTGACAGCAGCAGCTACGCCTCTGCTTCATGGTCCTGTTTTGCTCTATCACTGGACACCCGGTCCCCCTCGTCCGCTGCCCGCTGCCAACCCAGACAGGGGACACAGCGAGGCTCTGACCACAGGCCGCGCCTCTGAAGGAGGCCATCAGGGAGACACAATGGACTGCCTTCCCCTGCAGCCAGCGAGGGCCGGCGCGCGGGTCCATTTTACAGATGAACAATTGAGGCTCCGATAGGCCGTCAGGCAGGGCACACACACAGGCAGCAAGGACGGAGGACCTGATCCCCAGGGGCCCGGCCACCAGCCCACAAGAAGACACAGCCCCCCAGGAAGGGGCAGCTCCAGGGTCCCCGGGGCACACCAGGTCACTCGAGAGGGTGCAGGTGGGGGGCCTGCGGAGAAGGAGAAGAGGACGGGAGAGTGAAGACAGAGCCGTCCCGGCGCGAGCAGGGGAGGCGGGGAGAGGGGAGGGGACCGGCCCCGTCCTCCAACCTTCCACAGCGTGCAGGACACAGGCCTGCCCAGCACACACCAGGGCAAAGGGCTCGAAGGGCACCCACCGATGGGCAGCAGCCCCACCAGCCTCCGGGGCCCTCAAGGGGCCAGACCCCGGCCCGTACCTGACCCTGCCGGTAGCCGGCTGCCATGGGAACAGACCGTAGACCTGACACATCAAGACCTGGCCACCATGGCCACCTACCGTGAACTCTGACAAAACCAGGAGCAGGTGGAAGAAGGAAGGAGGGTCAGGTCTTGTCCTGGGCCAGCTCAGGGGCCTCTGCCCCGTCCTGTGGACGGCGGCTGAGTCAAGCCCAGGAGCCCTCTGCTCCTACTCTGCTCCTACGGACACGCCGAGCTCGAAACCACCACCCGCTGCAAAAACAGGCCGACTGTGGAAAGAGCCCAGGTGAGCCGAGAAGGTAAAACCCTGCAGGCGGCTTCCGCAGGCTCCGGGCAGGCCTTGAGAGTCTTCACCCCCTACACACGCTACCCCCCAAGTCTGCCCCACCCCGACTCACCGAGGGCCCCGTCCCGATGCCGGATGCCACGCACACCCGCCCCATTCTGCACGCACAGTAATTCCACAACCAGCCCCCGGGGCCTCCTCTCCCAGGACGGCAGACAAGGACCACCGCTGGAAACCAGCCCCCAGAGCCACACGGGGGCGGGGGCCGGGGCGGGGGTGAGTGGGGAGGCCAGGGAGAGCGGGAGGAGGGCCTCCTGGAGGAGGCGCAGCTCCCCGCAGGCCCCGAAGGACAGGCACAGCTGGACGAGCTGGTAGAGCTGGAGCCGGGCCCCAGCGGCCACCCCGGCGCGCGCACGGCTGCCGGTTCAGCTCTGCCAAGCCCCAGCTCAGAGCCGCCCTGCCCGCCCCCCGGGGCCCTTCCCGAGGGTCCCCAGCGCGTCCCACCGCATCCAGGCAGAGTGGGTCAGGGCTACGCACCCGGCCCAGGCACAGCGGACAGGCGTCCAAGTCCAGGCTGGCCAGGCCACGGCCACGGCCAAGCCCATCCGAGGGCTGTTTTTCTCACCCTGACACTTCCCCCGTCAACAAACAGAGCCCCCTCCGGAGTTTACCAAAACAAACGCCCCAACAGTCCCAGGGCCCAGGCCAAGACGGGACTGCCTTGGCAGGCCGGCCTCCAGGCCCGGCCTCCGCAGAGTCACGTGACCCTGTTATTTCGGGAGGCCCGAGAATGTGCTCTATTTTGGGTCCCGAGGGCTCTGATGCTACCAGATGCCCCTCACCCGGGCTCCAAGCTCTCCCAGGTCCCCAAGCGCTGCCCGGAGGGCGACCAGTGGACCTACCATCCTGTTCCTGCCCCCTACACCCGTCCCCAGGCAAATGGGCCACAAGCAGCCAGGGGTCTGGGGTCTGAGACCTCGAGACCACAGACTCAGCCTTCCAGCCCCATCAGCCAGCCTGGTGCCAAGCGCAGGCCTTCTCACAGGCGCTGGTCAGCCGTGGGCAGCAGGGGGGACCGTGGACAAGTTCTTGGCCCCCAGATCCGTACCTTGGGCTCGTCCCTGCCCTCCCCTCACGGGGAGGCCCGGCAGCTGGGAGACTCCCGGGCAGGTAAGAGCAAGGACCCAGGCCCGCCACACCCCAGGCAGTGGGTGCTGGAAGGACCAGGCCCTCTGCCTGAGGCCCCGAAAGTGGACGGACAACCGTTAAGGGGCAACGCCGCCTGCCCAACTGCTCCAGGTCTGCCCTGGGCGGCCAGCCATGCCTGGCCAGGCCGGGCCTTCTGACATGCACCCCCCACGAGGGATTAGGCCGTGTTGACAAAAGGGCTTAGGCAAGTAGCCGCTTAAATGGACCTTCAACTCCACTGGACTTCAGAGCTGGTCACAAGCTTAGAAAAAAAATAAAGTGTAATCAGAGTCCAGGGCCGTCTGCTCAGGCCTGGGGCATGGGCGGCCTGGGAGGCCGCAGACCGGGTCAGAGAGAAGCCCCCCCACAGCCTCCTTGCCACGGCGGGAGGACTGGGGGGAACATGACACCGGTCCAGGTTCCTGGGACACCTCTTTTCCTCCCTGTGGGGACCCCAGCACAGCCAGCCTGCAGCCGGGGCCCTCCACGGGCCCACTCCTAGGACCCTGCCAGCATGTCGGGGACGGGGACCCGTCCGGCTCCACGTACCCAGGCAGGGCCCTGCCTCATCAGGGGGTGGGGGCCGGGAGAAGAGCAAAGACAGAGTTGAATGTTCTTATTCCAGGGGGCGCCTCTGTGTGTGTGTATGTGTGTGTACACGTGTGTGTAAGACTTTAATAGGCGACAGGAGAGGTTGTTGGCCTACACAGGGCCCCCCCCACCCCAGCCAGGCCCAGTAGCAGCGAGTCACAATCAACTCAGCTTTCAGTCCACACACAAGGGTACCACCACGGGCTGGGGCTTCAAACCCCAAACCACCACTCTGTAGCCGGTGGTCTCAACCAGTTTTCTCATCTGCAAAATGGACGTGTGTGCCCCCCCTGGAGGCTCTGAGGAGAAAGGAGAGCACCCAGCCTGGCGCCTGCGGAGGTCTGGACCATGCAGGGTCACAGTAGGAGTCTTCTTAGACCTGGCGAACTTGGAAGCCCACCCCAGTCACTGTGTCACACGCCCCTCTGCGCGCAAGCCAGGAGTGCTCAGACCCTCACCCAGCCACCCTGGGAAGTGGGGCCAGCTCCACGCGGCTCCCCTCCACCTCCCCATCTCAACAAACGTCCCCGCAGCTGCGCCGCGTTCTGGCGGCCAACCGGGTGGCCAAACTGCACCCCAGGCTGCAAGGGGGTGGGCAGGCAGGAGCGGCAACAGACCGCGGGTTTCATTCATAATCAGCTGTTTTAATTTCCATTCAGCACAAATCCTTCACCCAGCCTGACAGCCCGGCTGCCGGCCCCACCGCCAAATTAATATCCTTCCCGGGCTCATTTATAAAGTCTCCCCACCCCCTCCCCCTCCCCTGCCTCTCACTGGTTCCCAAACCTGCGGGAGGACAGCGGGCTGGGGGCACCTGGCCATGCCCCCTCCTCCTTTGTGGGGCCAGACCTGGAGCTGGAGAGCGGTCCAGGGCAAGGGAGCCTCTGGGCGCGATGGCAGCGGGAGGACGGGAGAGCCGGCCCTCTGTGCCTCCAGGCTGTCCACCCCAAGTGCAGGGCCAGCTCCAGAGAATGCCAGGGGAACACTCGCGTGCGCCGGAGTGAGGGTCCCCGCTTCTGGAAGGGGGCCTCCCCGGGTTTGATGGTCCCGGTCTTAAGGCCCTTCGGCGACCCTGCCCACTGGCGCCCGGGCGGCTCTGGGGGAGGAGGGGTCCCGAGCGTTCCAGGGCCGGCGGCCTGCTGGAGTCCGCAGCCCGGGCGGCGGCGCAGAGGCCGTCCCGATGCCAGGGCGGCCGGAGGTTGGGAGCGCACAAGTTGCGCCGCCCCGCTGGAGCTGGGCGCCGGGGCGGGGGGCGCCAGCTGCCGCCGGGCGGGGCCAGGGGTACCCCCCTCACCCCGGTCCAGCCGACCGGCCGCCCCTCCGGCCCCGCTGCCCGCCCGCTGCCCGCTCCAAGTCGGCGGCCCGCCGCGGCCCGCGAGCTGCCCGCCGCCCTCGCCCGCTCCGCGCCCGGCCGGCCCGGGGAAAAGTTGCCCGGCCCACCCGCTCCCGGCCCCGCGCCCCAACTCCGCGCGGGCCGGCCGGGGGGCGCGGGGCCGGGCGGGGCGGGCCGGGGGCCCCCGCGCGCGCCGGGGACGCGCCCCGCCGCCGCCCGCGATCACTCACCGAGCGGCAGGAAATGTTTGGTGTCCATGTCTGCGGCGACCTCGCGGCGGCCCCCGGCGCAGCCGGCCGGGCCCGGGCGGCGGGAGCCGGCGGCGGCGGCGGCGGCGGCGGCGCGCGGAGGCCGCGGCGCGGCGAGTTGTTGCAAAAGTCGCCCAACAATGTAAACTACTTGTGCCGCGCGCCCCCGCCGCGCGCGCGCCCGCGCCCCCGCGCCCCCGCCGCGCGCGCCCGCGCCCCGCTCCGACCGCGGCGGCGCCTGCGGGGGGGCGGCGGGGGGCCCGCGACGGGCGCGGACTCGGCGCAGCGCCGCCGCCCGCCCGCCCGGCCTGCGCGCGCGCCCAGCCCCGCCCGCCCGGAGCGCTTCCCCCGCCGGCCCCCCGCTCCCCCCAGCCCGCCCGGAGCGCAGCCCCCCTGCACGTCCCCCGCCGTCCGGAGCGCGCCCCCCGCCCCCTGCGCGCGCGCCCAGTCCCGCCCGCCCGGAGCGCACCCCCCTCCGCCCCCACCCCGCCCCCTGCGCGCCCCCCTCCGCCGTCCGGAGCGCGCCCCCCCTCCCCCGCGCCGCCAGCCCCGCCGCCGAGTTGCAGGCGAGCGAGCGCGGTGCAAACTTGCAAGTTTTCCTCCGCCAGGGGTTCCCGGGAGTCGCTCGGGGGCGGCGGCGCGGGGGCGGGGGGCGCGGGCGGGGCGGGAGCAGAATTCCCTCCCCGGCCTGCCCCCCCCCCCAAAAAAAAAAAAAAACCACCGGGCGGAGCAGGCGGACAGCGGCCGGGCCATTGTCTGGGCGGCCACACAAAGCGGCTGGCCGCGCGGCGCGCAGAGCCTGCCGGGCGCCTGGGGAAACTGAGGCCCTGGGCGGCACAGGCTTGGCTCCGGCGTCTAGTGGGGGGTTTCATTTTCTGGACCCCCATCCAGCCCCCACTCCCACACTCCGGGCGCCCCCAGCCCCGCCCCCACGGACGGCCAGCGGGGGAACCCCCGGGAAGAGGGGCTGGGGGGCGGTGCCCCAGCTTCTGGGAGCACCAGGCTGGGGACCAGGCGCGGCGAGCTGGGCGCTGACTCGGTGGCCAGGTGGCTATTTTTACGCCTTGGACAGTTCTCTGCCCTGACTTTTAAATTCATGACGTGTTTGTTTAAAAGCGAAAGGACGGACTCCCGTCCTGACAGCTCGGGGCAGCTGGGGTTGGGGCGCCTGCGTGAGTTACCTGCTTGGACCTGGGCCTCCTGACCCCGCCCCCACCCCGGGCTAGCTGCCCTGCTAGATCCACTCCCGGAGGCGCTTCCCCAGGCCACCCAGGCCGCACATGTGGCCCCTGGGCCAGGGGCGCTGACAGGAGGGCCCAACCGGCAGCTCAGCGACAGACACAACCCTGGGCGAGAGGGGGGCCCTCCTGCCTCGGGCATCACTGCCACCTGTGTGGCCTCCAGCCTGCCTCCCCAGCCCCCTTCTGGGCTTCACTTTCCTCTCTGTGCAATGGGCACCCAACACGACCGCCTCCCCCTGGACAGCCAGGGGCTAGATCCTACAAGGCCGCTGAGACCTGTCCGGAGCATCCTGGGCTGGGGGGAGGGGGGAGCGGGTGAGTGCTGGTTGGGGAGCACTCCCTCCTCTGGCACAACCACAGGCCATGGCCCAGGCTTGCCCTGTCCCCCTTGCTCGTGCCTGCCCTCCTCTCTTACTCAAGAAAGTCTGGTCTTTGCTGGCTCCTGAGCCCTCTGCCCATCTGCCCTTGACTTCAGCCGTGGCCGGTGTAACACTGGTCCTCATCACTATCATCCCAGCAAACCCACTCCCCGCTTCGCCCCGCCAGCCACCCACTTCTAAAGCTCGTTTCCTCCTGCCTGGGCTGGGGGCGGGCAAGCATGCAGGATGAGCAGGAGCAAACACAGGTGCTGACACGTCTGGGGTGCGCGCCACGTGCCAGCCCCCGTCCTCAGGCCTGTCTCCGTTGCCACTGGCACGGCCTTCCCTGTGCGCACCATCAGTGGCCCATCTGAACTCCGTCCTCCCAGCCTGTCCTCCTGACCTACGTCAGACCTCGCCACTGCCGCCGGAGACGAAGAGGCCCTTGCCGCTCGGGAGAGGAGACCACCCAGTACCATGCACCCACGTCTTGGCTGGTCACCCCCAACAACTCCTGGGCGGTGGGCACTGCTCGCCCACCTGACTGAGGAGGACGGCCAAGGCTGGGAGAGATGACACCGCGGAGCACCGTCACTCTGCAGCGAGGATGAAGCCAAGCCCTGTCCTGGGAACCTCTGGGCCAGCGAGGGTGAACGTGCACAGGCCCTGGCCCCCAGTGGCCTGCGGGCCACATCCTGTGTGGACAGCCAGCCGTGCTCTGCGGAGGGGGGGTGGGGTGCCAGAGAAACGTGAACTCTCCCCGAGTCCATTCCGTGGGTTGGTCATTCATTCAACAAACATCTCTCGAGCCCTTGCCAAGGGGCCAGACCGTGTGCTTAGGCAGAGGTGTGGTCCCTGGTGAGCAGGCACAGGCTGGCTCCCAGCCCTTCCTCTTACCAGCTGTGTGGCCTGGCCAGGTCCCTCCTTCCCTGGGCCTCAGTGCCCTCATCTGTACAGTGGGCACAGCCACCCTGTGCCTCTGAGTCACGGAGAAGCCCGAATGAGGTCAGGCAGGGAGAGCCATGTGATCACATGGACCACAGCTTGTCCAACTCGAAACTCTGAGCCGTGCCGTGTAGGGCCACCCAAGATGGACGGGTCGTGGTCGAGAATTCTGACAAAATGTGCTTCACTGGAGAAGGGAATGGCAAACCGCTTCAGTATTCTTGCCTCAAGAGCCCCGTGAACAGAGGATGAGATGGTTGAATGGCATCACCGACTCGATGGACACGAGTTTGAGCAAGCTCTGGGAGTTGGTGATGGACAGGGCGGCCTGGCGTGCTGTGGTCCCAAAAAGTCAGACACGACTGAGCGACTGAACTGAACTGAGAGAGAGCCTGGCCCCAGGAGGAGGAGCTCAGTCCTGAGAGTTCCTGCCACTGCAGTTATCGATATTATCATGAGATGAAGTGGACACTCTGGGAGCCCCAGCCCAGGGGGGACCTAAGAGACACCCACAAGGGGGTGGGAAGTGGTGGACAGGCCAGAAATGTTAGGACAGTGACCGAGGGGCCAGGACGTGTCAGGCCAGGGGCCCGCAGCTTCTGGACACGGCTGTTTCTTGGGCTGGGTTTGAAGGAGGGAGGTTTTCATCGGATCGAGACAGGGCTGAGGGCACTCCAGGCAGAAGAACCAGCACAAGCTCTCGCCCGGGGCGGGGAGGTAGCCAGCCTGTTGAAGGAACAGCCTGCAACAGCCTTGGCAGGCAGGTCGGAACACGCTGGGCGCTCATAGGCAAGCTGGTCCTAGAGGCCTTGAAGCCTGAGTTGGAGCGTCTGAAGTCGCCTGCCTGTGACAGTGGACACCCTGGGCTTCCCAGTCCTCCCCCAGCCCCTTGCCCCAGAAAACTCAGAGACTCCGTTTGGAACTGTTGGCGCCTGGAGCCAGGGAGACAGGCACAGGCGGACTTCCACGTGGCTTCCTCGGGGCCTCTGTTCCCAGGAGGACCTCCGACGGTGTCACCAAGCCCCAGCCTCAGCCAGGACCCCGGGAGGCCGCGGGGGCAGTGGCTCATGTGTCCGGAGCCCCGCGGGCCCGGCTCTGGTGCCGACAGGTGCCACGGGGCTCTCAGCCTCACCTTGCCCTTGGCGGGGGGCCGGGGGTGGCGGGGTACAGGGGTGCTGCAGGAGCTGGCTGGCTCGGAAGGGGAGGCGAGCGGGCTGCGGAGGGAGGCAGACATCCAGCCTCCTTGGTGGAAAATGTGCTTGCCCTTGTTATTTCTGTTTCTCACTCCCCCCTCGAGCAGGGCTCTTTGGTGCTAACGATCCCACAGGGCCCCGCCCGGGACGGTGGCTGCCCCATTTGGAGTCTCCAGGTCCCAGCTAACCATGGAAAAAACCGCCCCCAGCCTTCCCGCCTTGTACTTCTGCTGCCAAAAATATTTTTATAGTAATATCCATCTATTTACAACCTGGGATCTGAGAGGGTTTTGTTTTTTGTTTGGGGTTTTTTTTTCTTTTTTTTTTTTTCCCCTGAAGGATGCTTTTAAGGTGCTTTGGCCTATTCCCTGCGCCTGTCTCAGCTCAGCCTTGTAAACAGTCTCCGGAATCGCTTGGTGAATAATATTTTTAAAGGCCGCTGTCTGCCAGGCGGGGCCCCGGAGACTGGCGTCTGGGTGGACGGCTCCTGACAGCTCCTGGGGCACCGGGGCTCACCTTGGCTGCTTCTGGGTCCTTCCCTCCAGGGAGGGTCCATGTGATCCCGGGCTGATGACCAGCAGGATCTCACAGATGGGGTGGGGTTCTGACCCCCATAAACAGGGCAGGGGCTCAGGCACCCCAGCCTGTTCTCAAATCCCCCAGCCTGGAGGGCACGCTCTCACCTCCTCTGGGGGCGTCCCCCTCTGTCGCAGGTGACAGCTAACTCAAGCTGGCAGGTGGGGAGGAAGCCCAGAGGGGCAGAGGGGCACCCGAGCTCGCCCAGTGAGGCGGACAGAGATGTTCCGAGTCCCGCCCTGTCCCTCCATCGTGTGGGGGAGCTCAGGAAAGCTGCTGGTCTGCACTCAGTCTGTCCTGCTTAGTGGGGAGAAGTTAGCGGACGGGGGGTGGGACACGGTGGAGGAGGAGACGCCTTCTGCAAAGCCTCTGTCGCCCTGCAGGCCCTTGACCACTCCCGTCCACAGCAGCGGCCAGCCCTGCGCAGCCAGACCAGCGTGGCCGACAGAGGTTAGGCTTCATCCCCAT
Organism: Cervus canadensis; assembly: GCF_019320065.1. Classification (NCBI taxonomy): domain Eukaryota; kingdom Metazoa; phylum Chordata; class Mammalia; order Artiodactyla; family Cervidae; genus Cervus; species Cervus canadensis. Next base: position 99,909,915 of record NC_057390.1, on the reverse strand, counting down.
CAGATGCTCTGAAGGCAGGCCACTCCCCCCCATCGTGTGGGAGCCTCGTCCCAAACCTCTGGGAGCTGAAAGGCGGTCTGGCCAAACCAGTCTATGTGAGACAGGCCTCAGGGGATGGGGCTAACTTCGTGGAGAAAGACTGGGGTTTCGGGGCAGCTCCCCGCAAGGGCTGGCGGGATCCTTCCGTGCCAGGTCACTCGTGTCGTGTCCGACTCTGCCACCCCAGGGACCATAGCCTGCCAGGTTCCTCTGTCCATGGGATTCTCCAGGCAAGAAGACTGGAGTGGGTTGCCTTGCCCTCCTCCAGGGGATCTTCCTGATCTGGGGATCACACCCAGGTCTCCTACGCCTCCTGCATTGGTGGGCAGGTTCTTTACCGCTAGCACCACCTGGGAAGCCCCAGAATCCTTCCAGAGGTCTCCATAGTGATAGTCCCTCCAAACCCCAGGGCCACTTAGAAGGAGTCACAGGTGCCGGGGCAGGGCGGGCAGGAGGAGTGAGGGGCAGCTCGCAGGGGTCCAGAGAGTTCCGAGTCAGTAGAGGAGGATGCTGCTGTTCCCTGGGGCCACGCAGTGCCAGCCACCCCATCCACCAACTCCGGCCACAAAGACAGATTCCTGCTCCCCCGTTTCACCGGAGGCAATACAAAAACCCAGGGGAGCCGTGCCTGGCTCAGGTCACGCAGCAGCTCCAGCACCAAGGCCTACAGATTCACAATAAGGGTTGATGGTCAGATACCCACCCCCACTTAGGGACAACCACTCACTCGGGCCTCCAGCGAGCTGCCCCGCTTCCCTGCTTGTCACAGGCGTGCAGACGCTAAGGCCAGGTGCAGAGAGAAGGGCCAGGCAGTGGGCTTGGAAACCTGGGTGCTAGGGCGGGTACCAGGAGTGGGGAGGCTGTGCCTGGCTCAGCCGCCGACACGCCCATGACCCTCTCTGAACCTCAGTCTCTTCTTTAAGATGGAAGAAAAGAGCCAGCTAATCATGGAGACTTTTTTTATTTTTAACGTGAAATGAGAACATCAACAGGGACATCAGTGTTGACGGATCCCGGGAGCAGAGAAGAAGGGCTCAGGCCGAGAGGCGCGGCCTGGGGTGCCGACCCCTTCCCAGGCCTGGCTCCGAAGGTGGCACACCCCCCCCCGACTCCTCTTCCTCATGCCCTCTCCAGACGCCGCCCACCGAGCAAGAAGATAATGTGTTTTACCGGGAGCATTTATTATCGACAATTGCTCCATAAATCTCCCTCTATACACATACATATACATAAGAGGCGGATAAATACACAGGGCAGAGCTGCCGTGCGCAATCTCCCTGATGTAGTCAACTTGCCCCCATAAAGATAACGGGAAATGATTCATAATATTTATTTGACAGACATGATATGAACCGTAATAGCCTGTTGGGATTAAAAATATCCGTACGTCTCTGTCACCCACCAATGTGGTTTAAATATTATATATGTGGCCACTGCAGCAACCGGGAGGAGGGAGCGGTTATTGATGGCAGCCGTGAAGGGGAGTGCGGCGCGCTGCGGGATGGGAACGTCGCCACGGAGTTCGCCCGGGGCTCCTCGTGCCTGCGTCCAGAGAAGCTGTCCCAGGAAACACCGCCCCCCACCCTGCTTACCCCCAGACCTCCCGCCAGCCAGGCCACGGCTGCCCTTGGCCAGCGCCATCCCAGGAAGGCCCGGTCTGGCTGCAGCTCGCGGTCCGAGGAAGCGGCCACCCAGTGGAAGGCAGAGCCCTGCCACCCCCCGCCCAGCAGGTTAAAAACCCTTTCCTGCTCCCCATTGCCCTCGGGATAAAGTCCAAACTCCTAAGAAAACCAGCCAGGCCCTCCCTTCCTGCCCTGAGTCATCTCCCTCCTGCCGGCACCCAGCCCTGCCCACAAAGCCTCCCGATCCCGGGCAGACGGCAGTTCTGGACCGCTGTCCACACCGGCCACTCCACATTCCACCGAAGGCCCGGCCCCACTGCGGCCCCTGTGGGCAGCTGGCTGACCGCTCCTGACACGCACACCCCAAAGCCTGGCTGAGCCTCCTCTGCCCCGCCGATAGCCCACACCCTCCCGGTGCCTCCAGGAGGCCTGTTTCCTGGATGTTCCCACAGACCTGAGATCCCATTGAGGCTGGGGACCTGGGCGTGGGACCACCAGCTTTGCATTGCCCTACCTGGGACCTCATGGGAGCGCAAGATGCTCAGGGAGGCGGGCCAAGGACGGAAGTGTGGTGTTGTTTTCACGAGGCTGGGTTCCTCTCCGAGCCTGGGGGTGGGCTCTCAGGGTCCCTATTTACATCTCACAATTTTTGTACTTACAAAAACACCCTTTCCCTTTCGGGGCCTCAGCTTGCCTATCAGTACAATGGGTCTCCAGTCCCTGAGTCAGGTGTGTTCCCTGAGGAAGCCTTTTAGGGTTTGCTCTGGGAAAAACCCAGAGACAGCACTGAGAAAATCTCCAGGGGGTTTGAACTCCCTCCTCCGTCACTCCCACCTTGCCCCGTCCTTCCTGGTCCCACCCACCAGCCCCCAGTCCCCAGGGCTCCCTTCAGGAAGCCCCCATCCTCAGGTTGATGATGACTGTGGCTTTTGTTTCTCACACTGACGAGGGTCCACGCTCCCCAGATGAGCTACGTCTGAGCTAAAAAAACAAAAGAGAAAAGGGGCTGCCCTGGAAAGGCGCCCAGGATGAGAGCTCAGACTTACCTCCCCGCAGGGGGCCTGGCCTCGGCATCCCCGCCTCCCTGGGACACGCAGCCTCACCCTCGTAGGCAGGACGGGAAGGTGAGCCCAAGCCCCACGCACTCTCAACGAGCCAGAGGAGACAGGCTTTTCCTCGGCCACGGGCATGGACCTCCGCTCACTCCCCCAGGGAAACCCGCTGCTCCTGGGCCCTGTTGGCCGCTTTCCCCGCCTCCTGCTTCCAGGCGGTGGTGGCCACGTGTGGGACCAGCCGGGCACCTCCAGCAGCACGTTCCCAGGAGAGGGGTCTCTGCTTTGTCCCGGACCGCCCCGCCTCGCCCCCAGAGTGCCCAGACCCTGCATGCAGTGGGCTGCCCTCACCTCCCCCTGGGATGTGAGCGTGGAGTTCCCACCTTCCCTGGGGTGAAGGAGATGCAGGACGGGAGGTGGAAACCTGGCGGTCACGGGCCCCCCACACGGCCTGGACAGCTGCCCGGGTCCAGGAGCTGCAAGTGGGCTTAGCAGCAAGGCCCTTTCCTCCAAGGCCTTTGCTGTGGAGGGCAGGGGGGCAAGACAGGGGCTGGGCCACGCCCTGCTTCAGTCCCCTCCCCCTGAGAGGCTGGCCTGACTCTGCCAAGTCACAGACCCCTGAGTCAAGAGGGGACCCCCAGCGGGGGGCAGAGACAGGGCTGATCCTGCGGCGCCCAGGGTGGCCTGAAGGAGATCAAGTCGCAGATTGCCGACCCTGAGCGAGCCGCGAGGAAACCGCTGGGGTGACCTGGTCATCAAGCTTCACCCGGCCCAGCCTGCAGGGTCACCGCCAGGGTCATCTCACACCCCAGGTCCCTCCAGGGGCTCCACCCAGGCGAGGTCCCAGCATCGCCCGGTTTAAGCCTCGTAGCCAGACGTTTCCCGATCGTCCTGGTGTTTATACGTAGGTCTCTGTTGTCGCAGGGGACTGGGCCTCTCGGTGGGGACAGGCCCGTTTCAGCCGGGTCTGCCCACACCATGCCCACAGCTGGGGAGTCGGCCACGGCTGGGCCCCTGGAGCTGAGCTGGGTGAGGGCCCGTCCCGACGAGCTGTGCCCTGCTGGCTCGGCCCCGGGGTCTCAGGCCTTAAGTGCACACTCAGGAGGGCAGAAGGGCCTCCCAGCGGGCCCTCGGGGCCGCTCAGAGCTGCCTGAGAGACCACAGGGACACCAGCAAAGGCGAGTTCACACCTAGCCAGCCGCACACGCGTCACCCTGGGCAGAGAGGGTGAGTCACGGCACCTGGGGAAGCCGCGGTCCCCACGCAGCACTGCCCACGCCTGTGTCGGGCTGTCTGCAAGAGCTGGCCGGCCGGGCTGGCCCCGTGAGTACCTGGGATGCAGCAGCCCACCCGCTGGCCCTCTCGGCTCACTGGGCTCAGAGAAACATTAGCCGCCCGGGGACACTGTCACCCTGAGAGCCTGACTGGTGTCACTTGCTGGGGTTCAGACCCAGGGGTGCCCCCAACGGCTCATCCTCCGCGCCGGCTGGCCGTCCTCTCCCCAGCCTCGGCTTCCTCCGCTGTAACATAAGCCTGCCTCCCGCACCCCGCTGGTGAGTGATTCCCCGCACCCTGCCCTGGGCATGCCCCGGTCGCCAGCACCCCTGCGGTGCCCGGAGCTGAGCTGGCTGCGCTCCATCCTAAGGAAACAAAACTCAGAGGAGACGGAGTGAGGAAGGGGAGGCCCCGTGGCCGCCGGGAAGGGGGGCAGCCTTGACAGACACTGCCGATCGTCTCCTGAATGATACAGGATCAGCCCCGAGAGAACACACACGCGTGCTGGAAACGAAGTCCTGTGGTGCGAAGACTCCGACCATAAACGATCCACAAAAGTCAGGAAAGAGACCCCTCGCCCCGTCTGCTGCGGGCGGGGAGCCGGGAGCTTGCACACCCACCTTTGTAAATTTCTTCGTTTTTCTATAATGAGCCTTTATCACATTTAAAATCAGAAAGAAAGAAAAAAATAGAGTTAACAAAAGCCTGTCTGAATGCATCTGAAAGTTGACTCCTGGCGCTGCAGCGACACTGGGCCAGGTCCCGTCTCCAGCTCAGAACACCCCAGCCCACCCCCGGGGCCCCGTGCGGCTCCCCACCCCAAGACAGCCTCCTGAGCCCCGGAAGCCAGGGGTCTCATCTCCTCTCTGAGCACACCTGCCTCCCACCCTCCTCGCTGTGGGGGATCCCCCCAGCCCCCACCACCAGGCCACCCGCACCCCCCTACCCACCCCAGGCAGCCCCTCCTCCACCCACATCCAGCCGGAAGCAGCCGCGTCCAGGCTGTGCCGATAAGGATACGCTCCCACTCGCCTGATCGGCTGCGAGGTTATTTATCTGATCTGCCCACCTTGTCACCGGGCCAGGTGAGAGTAATAACACACTTACTTTCACAAGCACAGAAGGCTGCGTCTAAGTGGGCAAAATATTTGGACCACAGAGTGACAAGTGAGATCATTTCAGTGGTTTTAAAGGCTGACGCAGAAGCCACTTGGCTTTTGTTCCTGGCTGTCTGTTGCCAACACAGCTGAACGGCTGGCTTCATCCAAGACATCCTGAGCGGCCTGCCTAGGCCCCAGCACCCCACAAACGCCAGCCTCGCTCAGCGGTGCCTCCCGGGAGTCAGCGGTCAAGGGTCCAACGGGACCAGCAGCGAGGAAGGGAACAGCCGGCGGTCCAGGCCGCCTCTCCCTCCATCTGCAGGTGGCACCGTGGTGGGACACACACCCAGGTGGGCCAGACACTCAGACCAGAGAGGGGACGCGACAGGAAGCCCAGGAGAGACGCAGATGAGGGCTCAGAGAGCCTGCAGGGCTCCCGGGCTCTCTGACCGGGCGTCATGGCTCGGGGTCTGGAGGGGCCTGGATGTGGGGCCGGTTCCGGAGGGACAGGAGAGGGCAGAGCCTCCTGTTGGGGAGGTCGGGTGGGGGGGGCAACTGCAGGGGCTGGCGGATGGGGCTCAGCACGCTCGGCGGGGAGCGGTGATTCTGCCTCAGCAAGTCGGGGTGGCCCAGGTTTGAAAGGGCCTCCATCTCTGGGGACAGAGGGGGTGGGAGCCCGGGGAGGGGGCTCCGGGCCTGGGGGGCCGCCCTCCTGACTGTGAGCTCCTCCAGGAGCACGCTCATTCTCACACGGAGATAAACGCCACGGTGGGCCCTGTTCTGCAGGGGAGCCAGGTCAGGATGCTGGGACTTGCTTTCCATCACAGCTTCCCGGGGGCACTGCCCAACCGCAGTCCAGACTGGTCCATACATAGCTGGAGCCCAGTCCAAGGGGGAGAAGCTGATCGACCTGACTGGTGGAGCAGGTTGCATGCTCCTGCCCCGACCTACCCCAGGTCCCCTCCCCACCATTCTACCCCAGGTTCCCTCCACCCATCCTACCCCAGGTCCCCTCCCCCCCCAGTCTACCCCAGGTCCCCTCCCCCTCCATCCTACCCTAGGTCCCCTCCCCACCATCCTAGCCCAGCTCCCCTCTCCCCATCCTAGCCCAGGTCCCCTCCCCCCAGTCTACCCCAGGTCCCCTCCCCCCTAGCCTACCCCAGGTCCCCTCCCCCAGTCTACCCAAGGTCCCCTCCCCCTCAGTCTAACCCAGGTCCCCTCCCTCCAGTCTACCCCAGCTCCCCTCCCCCCATCCTAGCCCAGCTCCCCTCCTCCCCATCCTAGCCCAGCTCCCCTCCCCCCCAGTCTACACCAGCTCCCCTCCCCCCGAGTCTACCCCAGGTCCCCTCCCCCCAGTCTACCCCAGGTCCCCTCCCCCCCAGTCTACCCCAGGTCCCCTCCCCCCAGTCTACCCAGCTCCCCCCCCCCAGTCTACCCAGGTCCCTCCCCCATCCTACCCCAGGTCCCCTCCCCCGAGTCTACCCAGGTCCCTCCCCCAGTCTACCCACCTCCCCTCCCCCCATCCTACCCCAGGTCCCCTCCCCCCGAGTCTACCCCAGGTCCCCTCCCCCCAGTCTACCCCAGCTCCCTCCCCCCCCAGTCTATCCAGGTCCCCTCCCCAGTCTACCCCAGGTCCCCTCCCCCATCCTACCCCAGGGCCCCTCCCCCCGAGTCTACCCCAGGTCCCCTCCCCCCAGTCTACCCCACCTTCCCTCCCCCCATCCTACCCCAGTCCCCTCCCCCCCCGAGTCTACCCAGGTTCCCCTCCCCCCAGTCTACCCCAGCTCCCCTCCCCCCCCAGTCTATTCCCAGGTCCCCTCCCCCCAGTCTACCCCAGGTCCCCTCCCCCCATCCACCCCAGGGCCCTCCCCCCATCCTACCCCAGGTCCCCCTCCCCCCAGTCTACCCCAGGGCCCCTCCCCCCAGTCTACCCCAGGTCCCCTCCCCCCATCCTACCCCAGGCCCCCTCCCCCCAGTCTACCCCAGGTCAGCCCAGCGCAGGGCCCCCGCTGCCCTAGTGGCAAGACAGCCCGTGGCCTCACCCTGCCGCTACCACTTTCCAGAGGACTGGCAAGTCCAGTGTGCCAGGCAGGATTCAGGAAGTCTCCAGACCACCCTGATCCCCGGGAGGTCTTCTCCCGCTCCGGCAATTTTATACTCGGGACCCTGGGGCCCAGAAGAAGGGAGGGGCTCGCCCAAGGCCGGCTCCCTGGACCCTCAGTGCTTCCAGCAGGCCCTGGAGCTGCGGGGGCTCGGCCCTGCCCCCTCCAGCAGGCCTCGGGGATCAGCCGCTCTCTGGGGTCCCTGCCGCCTGCCCTGCCTGAACGTGAGCTCTTCATCACGCCCGCAGCCCCCAGGAGCGGCTTTGTCTGGACGCCGCGTGACAGCCGGAGCTGAGCGGAGGACTAACAGGATTTCTCAGCCCTGTCACTCCGGCGATTACCCCCTTCGGCCATCTGAAGACGAATTAGTGTTGACTCCCCTCCCTCCGCCCAGACCGCCAGCCCTGAGCAGCTCCCGTCTGCATCTTCCAGTCAAGCTCAGAGCTAAGCTGGATTTCAGGCCTCTCTGACCAGGCCCCGCGGGCCCAGCTCCCTAGACAGACAGACAGCTCTCTTGTGAGCCAGGCAGCCCTCCGCCCGGCTGTTGCGGGCCTGTGGGGTGGGCGGGCAGAGAGAACTGGACCTTCGAAGCCACCCGCGGTCGGATCCCTGCTATAACAGCTCACACGTCCTCGGGGCCCAGCACCTGGGCTGCTCTGTCCCTGTTTCATCCCCACTGAAGTAAGGGCCCCAGAACCTTCCTAGAAGGCCCTTGAAAGAGTCCGAGATGCAGCATGCAGAGTGTCAGGCCTCATACCTGCTAAGGGTCCCTGCTGTGGCTGGACCCGTGATGCCTACAAAGGATGCTAATTAGCTGAGTCTCTTTCTAGTGGATCCTCTAACGGACACTGGGTTTGCTGGGTCCCATGAGGAAAGGTACCCACTGGAACTGCCCCCAGAGGAGCCTAGGATGTCTGTCTGGGGCGGCCAAGCAGTCCTGGGTCAGCACCTGCATGTCCAACAAGGCTGCACTGGCCTCGACTGGCCCAGGGGAACACCCTTTAGGGTGCTGGTGGTTTCACCCCTCCTACACGGAACCCGAAATGCGCGACCTTAGAGTCTCAGTCCCCTGTGTCCTCTAGGGACACTCCAGGCGGGGTGGGAAGACTTGTGGCACGTCCTGTGTGGCCTGGCAGACCTGGGCTCTGACTGTGTTCTCTGAGCCTCAGTTTCCTCCGCTGTAAAATGGGAACCAGTACTAGCACCAGCCCCACCCCCTCGGGGGGTCATGGGGTCAAAGAATGGGCGGAGCACACATACAGAGTACACAGTGAATACATTTGCTTTAAAAGTAAACAAATAAAACTTGACTGTGGGAAAAAAGAAAGGAGACTCCCAGAGACTCCCCAAATTATCCTCGTGGCTGGGGAAAGAAGCTGGTTCTTCTCCCGTAAGCAGTGTTCCCACACTTCTGAGCAACACCTCCACCATCTGGCTGGCCTGCCATCTTCGCTGCAGTCTTTTCTAGAGGAGGCGGCCCCACTGAAGCAGGGGGTCCAGCCCCACCCCTGCCAGCACTGCCGGTTGGAACGCGAGGACACAGAGCCACCGCCAGTCTGGAGAGCGTGCAGCCAGTCGGGATCTGTCTTCTCTCTGGGCAGCAGGGGGACCTGGGTCGGATCTCCTGCCCCTCCTGAGATCAGCCCCATGACAGGAGCCTGGACGAGACCCCAGCACGCCTGAACCTCCTTTCCATCCTTAATGGGGCGACAGTCTCTGCCAGGATGGCAGTGAGGAGCATGGCAAGCTGGGCTATCACCATGATTATCAGGCTTTGAGCGGCGACCCGCCGCCTAGACGAGGAGCGAGACGGATTTCTACGTTCATGGAAGGAGGGACTGTTGGCAACCGCAAGGGCCAAGCATGAAGACGGAGATCCAGAGAGACGAACGGACGCCAGTATGACCTGGACCTGGAGCGTTCCCCCATGGAACGCAAGGCCGGCGGTGCCGCCGCAAGAGCAGGGATGGACAGACGGCCCCGGGCAGAGGCGGGCGGGATGGCTGGGAGAGGCAGAGCGGTGAGTCTGAGATGGGCAGGCAGCGGAGCCCTCGGGAGGGTCCAGGCGGCCCACTGCCCTTTCCACAACAGGCCAAGGAGTCTGCTGCCTCATGGACCCATTTCTGTCCTCCTGCCCAGAGATGAAATTATAGGTCTAACTCCTGGATCCATCCTGTTCTCTCCAAATATCGGGAACAAAGCTGCTGTCTAACAATGACCCCACATATCAAAGTTCATAGGATGCAACTAAAGCAGTTCTTAGAGGAATTCATGACTTTAAATAATTATATTAGAAAAGAAGGAAGATCTAGAATCAGTGACCTAAGGTTTCCCCTTAGGATGATAAACTAAATCCAAAGTAAATAGAATGAGGGATATAAGAAAGATAATAACAGAAAATCACAAAATAGAAATAAAGCACAGAGAAAACTGACAAAGCCAAAAACTGGGTCTTTGAAAATATCAACAAACTGACAAATCCCTGCCTAGATAATCAAGAAAAAAGAGCACAAAAATAACCAGTATTAAGAAGATCATCAGTATCAGAATGAAAAGAGAGTTGTTACTATAGATCCTACAAATATTGATAAAATAAAAGAGAATTCTGTATATGCAATTTGGTACCCAAAAATATGACAGTGTAGGTGAAATGGGCATATTTCTTAGAAAAGACAACGTATCAAAGTTGACAGAAAATCTGATCAATCCTACAGCTATTAAAGAAATTCAGTTTATCAGAAATAACCCCAAAACTCCAGGCCCAGATGGTTTCATTGATAAATTCTAGCAATTATTCAAATCTTTTGTCAAATGTTCAATAAAAATATTTTTCAAAGATTTTATAAAATATCAAAATATTAACAAATTAAATCCCATCCATCCACTTTAAAAAGGGATACTACCTCATTGAGATAATAGCTCAATCCCTAAGATTTAACTCAGAAATACATTGTTAGTTCAACATTTGAAAAACAATAGAATTCATAATATTAACAGGCTAATGGAGGAAAATCATATTATTTCAAAAGAAAATATGATTATTTCAAAAGATTCAGAAAAAGTACTTGACGAAATTCACTACTCATCCGTTATAAAAACTCTCAGTAAACTAGGTCTAGAAGGACACATCCTCAAACCAATGGAGGGAATCTGCTAAAAAACCACCTGCGGTCAACGTCATCCTCAACAGTGAAAAACTGACTTGTCTCCCCAGTATTGGGAACAAAGGTGTCTCTTGCGGCTCCTGTTCAACATGGTACTGGTGGTCCCAGACATTGCTGTAAGCCAAGATAAAAGAAAGAAAAGACAAAGTTCAGAAAAGAAGCAAAACTGTGCCTGTTTGCAGATGATATGATAATTCACGTAGGAAACTCCAAGAAATGTACAAAACAACCATAAGAACCAATAAATGAATTTAGTGAAGTCATAGAATACAAAGTCAATATAAAAAAATCTGTCATACTCACATGTTAGCAGCAAATAATGGAAAAATAAAGTCTTAAAAATTCCGCTTAGGATAGCACAAAAAATTAAAGTGCTCAGGAATAAATCTAGCAACATTTGTCCAAGATCTCTACTTTAAAAATCACAAAATAGTGCTGAGGAAAGAAAATAAAGATCTAAATAAACAGAAGGATGTACCATGTTCATGGATTGTAAGGCTGAATTGGATAAGATATGAGATATTTCCCTACGAGGAACTGACACAATCCCAGTCAAACTTTCACTGGTTTCTGGTAGACCTTGACGGCTCACCAGAGTCGGAGCACCGCGATGCTGGCGGCCTTGCCCTCCAGTGTGGGGACGGGCTGGGGGCGGGCCGGGGGCGGGCCACCCGCTGGCGGCTCCAACCCCCTCCCTGCCCCTCTCTCCCTCAGGGCAGCCTGCCAACGGGCCAGGACCCCCAGCGAGCCCCCCAGAAACAGGACCTGGTGGGAGCAGGTGCCAGGCTGCGGTCAGCAGCCCAGCTGCCCGGCTGGCCCCGTCCAGTCACTCCTGTCCTTCAGGGCCGTCCTGCCCTTGAATGGACCGGCTTGGGGCTGCAGGTGGGGCCCCACCAGGGAGCTCTCAGCTCACACTGTGCCAGGCTCTTTCCAGGCCCACCCAGGGCCTTCCGTCTGGGACTTTTCACAGCCCTGTAAGCACTAGCTTCAAAATACACCTGCCTTCCCCCTTGCCAAGAAGTTGGCGTGATGCTGACCGTTCTTTGTCTGAAGTGGACCCCGTAGCAGGGCCAGGCCCTGGCAGGGACTCAGAGGTGTGGCGCCAAGCCAAGCAGCCGCCTGCAGACACATGTTCATCCAGGAAGTGGCTGAGAACCAGAAGCAGCCAGTCCCAGGCGGCTGCTGCCGCCTCACACGCTACCCCCAACATGGAGCAGCTCGCGACATTCACTTTGTTCTGTTTCAAGACTGCGTGGGTCAGGAATCCCTTTGGGGTTCAACCGGGCAACTCTCCTGCTCCATGTGACACTGGCGGGTTCGCATGGTGGTCTTCAGCTGACAGCCAGGCTGGCCTGCATGGCTTTATTCACAAGTCTGGCTCCTCACTGCAGGACTGGAAGGCTGGGCTCAGCTGGGACTGTCGCCCAGCGCACTTTCCCAGTGGCATGCTCTCCGGATAGCTAGACTTACATGTGGCCGAGGGCTCCCGGGATGTCCTAGCAGGGCCGCGGGGCAGGAGGGCTGCAAAACGTCGTCTGACCCAGACTTGAAAGTCACGTGGCATCGTTTCCCCGGTGCTCTGTTGGTTAAGCAAGCTGTAGGGTCCAGAGTCAAGAGAAGAGGATTTGACTCCACCTCTGTGGAAAGGACTCTGTGGTTAAGAATGTTTCCTTGGTTGGCTGTGCAGTCAGCCCATGAGAATGGTGTTTTATCATCTCCATTCTCTGTCGTCATGACCACCACCAGCATCGTCTTCTTTACCATCGCCACCATCACACCACCATCATCTTCCTCTGTACCACCTTCATTCCGTCATCACTCTCCAGACCTGTGCTCACGCCCCACTAAGGCTCAGGCCGTTAGAATTCCCATGGAACAGACAGAGAAACCCAGGCACAGAGCACCTTGCCCACGCTGGCCCTAGCAGGAGGGAGTCCCCACGAAATATACACTTTTCGAGCGCCTAAAGTCATGGAGGGTGAAAAAAAGACAGCTCACCAGGATGCAAGTGGGTCTGCACCACCCCCGCCCACGTGCACTGCCTTTAAAGCCAGCGCCCCCGTCTACCCAGAGCTCTCGCCGAGGTCAGCCCACACGCCTTCACCACAGACTTGTGGGGGAAGCTCTGTCACCCCCAGACTAGAGTCAGGGCAGCCGGAGTGCAGAGAGGCCCAGTCTCTTGTTCCCAGCATTCTCTCTCTTCTGCCGCAGCTGCCTAAGCTCAGGAAATGGGCGGAAGTGGGTATGCCGAGCAGACATTGGCGGTTCTGTCTACACTAATCAAGTTAATTGGATAATTGCCACTTCATGGTGTTTGGTGTTGACACAACCTTGAACTTGGCTTTTTTACAGAAGGTTTCTTCTGAGCCTCTCTGGGAGGCCCCACTGGCTGGTGAATAAAGCCTCCTGCTCCACAGGCCAGGGGCGCGGGGGGTTTCTCTTCCAGCCGGTGGGGTCAGGGCGAGGAACCGGCAGACAAGAAAGGCTAGACGACTGTCTGAGGTCACGAAGCCAGCCGTGGATGAGGTGACAAGAGAAGCCCCCGTCTGCCCAGCGCCTCCGGCTCTGACAGCTAAATCGCCCCAAAGAGGCATGTGTTATTTCATTCTATTCCATCTGCAGGAGGGAATCAATGTTTGCTAAATGAAAAGGAAAAAGATCGGCAGGAGGAAAACGCATGTTCAGCTTTTAATAGGGTGTCACCGAGGCTGTCAGGGCCAAAGGAGACGAGCAGGCCCACCTGCCGCGGCCTCGGCTGTGCTGGGGGCGTGGTCTCCACGCCAGGAGCCGGGCGGCGGGGGAGACTGGGAAGGGACACAGGTCTCACAGCCCTCTGCCAAGCCTGCGGTGGCCGGTGGCCTTTGAGGGGGCGGCTTTATCTGGAGATCCCCGAACGGGCCGAGAGGGGGACCCGTGGGGTGAGCTGGAGGAGCCCTCTCTGCTGGGGGCGGATCTGGGAAAGACGCGGGCTTCCTGCAGAATCCACTCCCCGCGTGGGCCACGCAGCTTGGCCCAGAAGGGCCCGGAGGACTGGGACGAGGGTTCATCCGGCAGGAAGGACACCTCCCGCTCAGGACCCCGCGCGCTGCGGAATCCCACACCAGACGCCTGTCAGGGCCACGCGGGTTGGCCAGGGCCTGCTTCCAGTCCTTCCTTGACTCTGGGGCTTATTTAGGGAGAAGGTGTTGAGTATCTCCTGAGCAGCGGGACCCAGCCCGGTGCTGGGGACCCGGGGTGACCAGGGCAGAGCCTGTCTGCGGGGTTCTAGCCTTGTGATAACAGGGAGAGAAGAGAGCCTTAGGCTAGGGCAGGGGAGTGGTGGGCCGGGGGTGGGGCACCACCCGGGCTGAATCTGCCCAGGGGGCTCTGGGGGCCTCCCAAGGAAGGGGTGCAATGTAAGTCTCAGAGGAAGCATGTTTCCAGCTGGAGGAGCCGGGAGAGGGGGCCGGGGAGGCCGAAGAATGGACCAGACTCCCGGGTCCCACTCCAGGGAGAGAGGGCTGAGCCGTGGGGCCGGAGGGGTCGTGCCCAGGGGCCGCCTCTGCCCTCTCTGAGCCGGGAACCCTCCACGGGGGCTCAGACGGGCATCCGTGTCAAGGCAGAGCCAGGCTCTGCACGGCAGGAAGTGGGCACAGATCGCAGGCCTCTTGAAGACAAACACAGAACCAGGTGCAGGGCGTCGGGAGCGGACCCTGCCGGTGTGACGGTCAAGCGTCCTCAGCCCCCGGCCGCTCCCCTGGCATCGACACGCCTTCAGTTCCCCCACGATTTCTCTTAAGAACCCGTTTCCTTCCGTCCATCCTGTAACCCTCTCGACTGCAGTCAGCGGGCTTAGCTGACCCTGACCTCACCAGCACCCTCCGGCCACGCGCTGCTGCCCGTCCGCCTCCCGGTTCCTTCATTTTGATTCGGCGCTCGGTGGCCCGTAGGGGTTTGGGTTGCTCTTGTTTTGTGGGGTTTGGGGTTTGTCTTTTGGGGTTTTTAGGCTGCACCATGTGGCTTGCAGGATCTCAGCTTCACAGCCAGGGAACCCACGGCCCTCGGCAGTGAAGGCGCGGAGTCCTAACTGCTGGGCCACCGGGGAAGTCCGTCTCCCACGGCTTTAGGTGAGCAGTGAGTGGACGTTTCCCGGGGACTTGCGGCTCTGCCAGGGTCCCCACCAGCCCTCCAGCCAATGGCCGCTCGGCTCAGGACTCAGGACCCTGAGGTGTGACCTCCTTGTCTAGAGCAGATCTCGGTGTCGTCTCGCAGAGCCACAGAGCTTACAAGAAGAGCGTTTGGAAGGAGTCAGGCGGCAGGGAGGGGGGAGGCGCGTTCTGAACCAGTCCGACGGGGACAGATAGCTGTCAGATAGACGGGCCAGAGCCGGCTGTGACCACAGCCCCCCGAGCCGCCCCAGCGATGCTGCAGGGAAAGGCATCTGGAAATCACATGCGAACAGGGCTGAGAGGCTGTCACGTGATGCGGTCTGCCCGTGCGACTTCCGTCTGTGCTGGTCCTCCTTGGTGTGCGTTTTTAAGTCGTTTCCTTGGTGACTCAGATGACAAAAAATCTGCCTGCAGCGCAGGAGACCCGGGTTCGACCCCTGGGTTGGGAAGATCCCCTGGAGAAGGGAACAGCCTCCCCACTCCAGTATTCTTGCCTGGAGGATTCCATGGACCGGGTAGCCTGGTGGGCTACAGTCCATGGTGTTGCAAAAGAGTCGGACATGACTGAGCGACTAATGAAACACTTTCTAAACAAACAAATGAAAAAGCAATTCCTTTGGGAAAGTCTGGAGAATGTAGAAAGCTAAAGGATAAGAAACAAAATTAAAACACCAATAATCCCAGCATGAAGAAATGATCATTATTAATACTATGGCTTTTTCCACTAGTCTTTTTTTTCTGTGAGTCAGTTCAGTTCAGTCGCTCAGTCATGTCCGACTCTTTGCAACCCCATGGACTGCATCACGTCAGGCCTCCCTGTCGATCACCAACTCCCAGAGTTCACTCAAACTCATGTCCATCTTGTCGGTGATGCCATCCAACCATCTCATCCTCTGTCCTCCCCTTCTCCTCCCACCTTCAGTCTTTCCCAGCATCAGGGTCTTTTCCAATGAGTCAGTTCTTCACATCAGGTGGCCAAAGTATTGGAGTTTCAGCTTCAGCATCAGTCCTTCCAATGAACACCCAGGACTGATCTCCTTCAGGATGGACTGGTTGGATCTCCTTGCAGTCCAAGGGACTCTCAAGAGTCTTCTCCAACACCACAGTTCAAAAGCTTCAATTCTTTGGTGCTCAGCTTTCTTTATAGTCCAACTCTCACATCCATACATGACTACTGGAAAAACCATAGCTTTGACTAGATGGGCCTTTGTTGGTAAAGTAATGTCTCTGCTTTTTAATATCCTGTCTAGGTTGGTCATAACTTTTCTTCCAAGGAGCAAGCGTCTTTTAATTTCGTGGCTGCAGTCACCATCTGAAGTGATTTTGGAGCCCAAGAAATAAAGTCTGTCACTGTTTCCATTGTTTCCCCATCTATTTGTCATGAAGTGATGGGACCAGATGCCATGATCTTAGTTTTCTGAATGTTGAGTTTTAAGCCAACTTTTTCACTCTCCTCTTTCACTTTCTATATATATATATATATACATTAAACCTAGAGATCATACTATATTTACCATTTTGTGCTCTTGTTTTTCTATTAAAATTATATCATACACATTTTCCTGACTCATTCAATACTCAAGTTATCATTTATAATGTTGACATCGGGGTCTGGCAGGCAAATTTAGATTAATTTATTCAACTCTTTCTAGAATTAAGGACATCTGATGAATGTCCTCTGTACCTGTGTGCGTAGTTAAGTCGCTTCAGTCAGACTCTGTGCGCCCCCATGGACTGTAGCCCGCCAGGCTCCTCCGTCCATGGGATTCTCCAGGCAAGAAGACTGGAGTGGGTGGCCATGGCCTCCTCCAGGGGATCTTCTCAACATCTTCGGTTATTTCCAACTCCCCGCCCCCTGGAGGAACACTCACTGCCAGGCTGGGCACCTGCGACCCAGTGGCCATGCATCCAGTCCTGGCCCCTGGTCCAGCTGTGCCCACAAGGCCTGGTGAGCCCAGGGAGGGACCAGCACCCGCTTACACTACGTTCTTAGGAAATTTTCTGTGTCTTCTTGGAGTTTTAATGAAAGTCGTGTGAACACCGCCTCCTGGTCTCCTAGTCCACAGCACGGACCACCACCTCAGTGGACATGGGTTTGAGCAGCTCCCGGAGATGGTGAAGGACAGGGGAGCCTGTGTGCTGCAGTCCATAGGGTGCGATAAGCCAGATATGACTGAGCGACTGAACCCCAGCAATACTGGTGGGAACCCTGCCTCCCCTTGCGAAGAGATGGACTTTCCCAGAAGAGGGGGAGGAGCTTGCCGGCGGTCCTTTGCCCACTCTCCCCTTCAGAGGCACGTCAGTTGGGGGGCCTCTTGTTGCTGCTCTCAGGCAGAGTAATTTGAGGACTGCTTACAAACCAGAGGGTTTGCAAAGGTGAGAGAAACTGCAAGAGGCTGGCCCCAAGAGCCAGGGCTGGAAGCAGGGACTGTCCCCACCCTAGGCTTGGAGAAGCAAGGGGGACGGGTGGGGGTGGTGACCTGAACCCAGAGGCAGAGAGGGCTTGGGATGGGGGCACCTGGCGGGCACTGGCCTCCTGGAGAGAAATCGACACCCTGACCAGAATCGTTCACCCCTCTGGAGAAGGGAATGGCAACCCACTCCAGTATTCTCGCCTGGAGAATTCCATGGACAGAGGAGCCTAGAGGGCTGCAGTCCACGGGGTCACATGAGTCGGACACGGCTTAGTGACAGCCACCACCGTCTAAAGCTGGAGGAGAGGGAGGCCTGGATTCCATCAGTAAGGTCAGCCTCTGAGAATGCAGAGCCACATGGAAATAAAAGCAGGGGGCTCCCCGGGAGCAGCATTTCTCTCTTCTTTTTAATTGTTGTTGTTTCCTTGCCTTAGTCATGTCTGACTCTCTGGGACCCCACAGACAGTAGCCCACCAGGCTCCAGTGTCCATGGGATTTCCCAGGCAAGAACACTGGGGTGGGTTGCCATTTCCTCCTCTAGAGGATCTTCTGGATGCAGGGATCGAACTCACATTTGTGTCTCCTGCGTGTGCAGGTAGATTCTATACCGCCACACCACCGAGGAAGCCCTTTTCACTTTTGTTGATTAATTTTTTGGCTGTGGGATAAGTTCCCTGACCAGGGATGGAACCCAGGGCCCCAGCAGTGGAAGCGCAGAGTCCACTGGGCTGCCCGGGAAGTCTCAGCGTTTCTCACTGAGTTGTAGACCCTCCTGATTATCGTAGTGTTGGCCCTCCCCCCAGCACACAGCTTCCATGGACAGTCCACTGTGTCTTCCCTGTTCAGCACTGGCCGCTGGGCACAGGCCGGGACACGCCTGGGGGTGTTTCCACCATCAGGGCTCAGGTCTGCCGGTCTTCCTGCCTGCTAAAGAGACCATGTCAGGCAGCTTTAAAAATATCACCTCAGCCGAGAGATGGTCCCGGGGCTCCATGCGGCAGGAGCAATCACAGTGAATTAACGTCAGTTTATTTGGAAGGACTAAAAACAGCAAGATCAAAGGGTTGAAGAGGCTGCAAGCACCAGCTCCAGAAAGGTTTTGATTTCCGTGTGGACTTCACAAGTTCAGGTAATCAGTCCCCTGGCCAGCCCCGGTGACCCCACCTCCTGGGGTCCACAGCCCTGAGGTGGTCCCCTCCCATGGCGGGCAGAGGTGGACGTCGTGTGGTCATGATGGCGGGTGGCTTCTGAGGCTGGTCCTAAGACCCTTGGCTTCTGCCTGGCTCGCTCTCAGACCACCGGCCCTGGGGGAGCTGCCACCTGCTGTGAGGATGCCCTGCGGAGCGTCCACGGGGGGAGGAACCGAGGCCTCCTGGCCACGGCGGGCACCAACTTGCCAGTGATATGTGCCAGGCCCTTGGAAGTGGACCTTTCAGCCCAAGTAAGTCACTTCAGCCCCCTGGCACCTTGACGGCAACCTCTCAAGAGCCTCCAAACCAGACCTGCCCCGCAAAGCTGCTCCCAAATGCAGAGAAACTGCGCATGACCACAAATGGTTATCATCGCTGAAACTGCTGCGTGGAGCGTCATTTCTTAGACAGCTATAGACACAAGGTCAGTAGTCCACTGCAGACCTAGGGGACAGCCGGAGATCAAAGGGAGGCGTCCCAGTTCCGGGTCTGCAGGTGGCCCCTGGGAAGCCCCCACGACACCGGGGCTGCTGGAGCAGACCTCAGGGAAGACGGCTCAAGTCTGAGGGCTCCCCGCGGAGCCAGTGTCCCTCTCCGAGCCTCAGTCTCCCCTCCGTCTAACGCGGGAGCTGGGCAGAGAGGCCCAGACCTCCTGAGATGTGCGGTCAGCATGCACAGATCCCACCCCGGTCCTGACCCCGGCCTCCCTTCCTTGAGCAGAGCCTGGGCTGTACCTGGGCCCCAATTCCAGAAGCACCAGAAACAGGACCCACCCCGCCACTGGTTTAGACAGAGAGGGGGGCGCGGCCCCTGGCCATGCAGAGCTCCCCTGTATGGCTTTGTGTGTGTGTATTTTTAAGCTGAGATATGTCAAAAACCATAAAAGTCATCCTTTTAAAGTGTACAACTCAGTGATTTTTTACATTTCCGTAGAATTACGCATTCATCACCACTAACTCCACATTTTCATCACCTTGAGGAGACACCCTGCACCATCCAGCTGTTATACCCACTACCCCGCCCCCAGCCCCTGGCAACCACTTATTTGCTGTCTCTGTGGCTTCGCCTATTCTGAACTAAGTGGGGATATACAACACGGGCCGTTTGCATCTGGCCTCTTTCATGTAGAGAGTGTGATGTTTCTAAAGTTCATTCACCTTGTAGCACGTGTCAGAACTCCCTTTTCGTGGCTGAGTAGTATTCCACTGTATGGATAGACCTGTGGTTATCCATTCATCCACTGATGGACACATGCGCTGTTTTCATCTCTTGGCTGCTATGGATAGAGCTGCCCCCACCCCCCAGGAAGGAGAACCCAGTCAAAGAAGCTTGTTAAGGGAAACGCCAATCCCTCCATTTACTGTGTAAGTTCAATTTGTGACTGGATCTCTGGGAGGGAGACTGTGCACCTTCTTTACCTGAGCAAAGACAGGCCTGCCCAATACCCGAGCCCCCAGTTCCAAGTCCCGTTTCCCTGATGCTCAAAGGGTGAGCCTGGGCCTCAGTCTCCCCATGAAGTCAAGGGGCAGGGAGGCCCTCGCCAGGGCAAAGTTACTCCTGACCTTGTCACTCAGCCATGACCACTGTGCCCAGAGGCCCAGCCTCCTCATCTGTGAAGCAGGGACCCCGCCATCCGCCTGCTAGGACCACGGCAGAGATCAGAGGCCGTGCTGGGGAGCAGGTGGCCATGACCAAGGGGATTTATAGAGAGTAGCGAGGAGATGGGGAAAAGTGGAGAAATAACCCCTGAGAGAAAGAAGAGACTGGGCCAATGCAGAAATGAAGCTCAGCTGTGGATGCATCTGGTGATGAAGGTAAAGTCCAATCCTGTAAAGAGCAATATTGCACAGGAACCTGGAATGTTAGGTCCATGAATCAAGGCAAATTGAAGGTGGTCAAGCAGGAGATGGCAAGAGTGAACATCGACATTTTAGGAATCAGTGAACTGAAATGGACTGGAATGGGTGAATTTAATTCAGATGACCATTACTTCTACTACTGTGGGCAAGAATCCCTTAGAAGATATGGAGTAGCCCTCATAGTCAACAAGAGTCTGAAATGCAGAACTTGGATACAATCTCAAAAATGACAGAATGAGCTCAGCTTGTTTCCAAGGCAAACCATTCAATATCACAGTAATCCAAGTCTATGCCCCACCACTAAGGCTGAAGAAGCTGAAGCTGAATGGTTCTATGATGACCTATAAGACTTTCTAGAAATAATACCCAAAAAAGATGTCCTTTTCTTCCTAGGGGACTGGAATGGAAAATTAGAAAATCAAGAGATACCTGGAGTAATAGGTGAATTTGGCCTTGGAGTACATAATGAAGCAGGGCAAAGGCTAACAGAGTCTTATCAAGAGAACGCACTGCTTATAGCAAACACCCTCTTCCAACAACACAAGAGAAGATTCTACACATGGACATCACCAGATAGTCAACACTGAAATCAGATTGGTTATATTCTTTGCCACCAAAGATAAAGAAGCTCTATACAAGCAGCAAAAACAAGACCGGGAGCTGACTGTGGCTCAGATCATGAACTCCTTATGGCCAAATTCAGACTTAAATTAAAGAAAGTAAAAACCACTAGGCTATTCAGGTACTACTTAAACCAAATCCTGCATGATTATATGGTAGAAGTGAAGAATAGATTCAAGGGATTAGATCTGGTAAAAGAGTACCTGAAGAACTATGGATGGAGGTTTGTAGCATTGTTCAGGAGGCAGCGACCAAAACCATCCCAATGGGAAAAAAATGCAAGAAGGTAAAGTGGTTATCTGAGGAGGCGTTACAGTTCAGTTCAGTTCAGTTCAGTCGCTCAGTCGTGTCCGACTCTTTGCGACCCCATGGACTGCAGCACGCCAGGCCTCCCTGTCCATCACCAACTCCCAGAGTTTACTCAAACTCAGGTCCAATGAGTCGGTGATGCCATCCAACCATCTCATCCTCTGTCCTCCCCTTCTCCTCCCGCCTTCAATCTTTCCCAGCATCAGGGTCTCTTCCAATGAGTCAGTTCTTCACATCAGGTGGCCGAAGTATTAGAGCTTCAGCTTCAGCATCAGTCCTTCCAATGAACACCCAGGAGTGATCTCCTTTAGGAAGGACTGGTTGGATCTCCTTGCAGTCCAAGGGACTCTCAAGAATCTTCTCCAACACCATAGTTCAAAAGCATCAATTCTTTGGCACTCAGCTTTCCTTATAGTCCAAATCTCATATCCATACATGACCACTGGAACAACCATAGCCTTGACTACACGGACTTTGCTGACAAAGTAATGTCTCTGCTTTTTAATATGCTGTCTAGGTTTGTCATAACTTTTCTCCCAAGAAGTAAGAATCTTTTAATTTCATGACTGCAATCACCATCTGCAGTGATTTTGGAGCCCCAAAAAATAAAGTCTGACACTGTTCCCACTGTTTCCCCATCTATTTGCCATGAAGTGATGGGACCAGATGCCATGATCTTAGTTTTCTGAATGTTGAGCTTTAAGCCAACTTTTTCACTGTCCTCTTTCACTTTCTTCAAGAGGCTCTTTAGTTCTTCTTCACTTCCTGCCACAAGGGTGGTGTCATCTCCATATCTGAGGGTGCATGTTCTCATGGCAATCTTGATTCCAGCTTGTGCTTCATCCAGCCCAGCGTTTCTCATGATGTACTCTGCATATAAGTTAAATAAGGAGGGTATACCACGCAGCCTTGACGTACTCCTTTTCTGATCTGGAACCAGTCTGTTGTTCCATGTCCAGTTCTAACTGTTGCTTCTTGACCTGCATACAGGTTTCTCAGGAGGCAGGTCAGGTGGTCTGGTATTCCCATCTCTAAGAATTTTCCATAGTTTGTGGTGATCCACACAGTCACAGGCTTTGGCACAGTTAATAAAGCAGAAATAGATGTTTTTCTGGAACCCTCTTGCTTTTTCGATAATCCAACGGATGTTGGCAATTTGATCTCTGCTTCCTCTGCCTTTTCTAAAACCAGCTTGAACATCTGGAAGTTCACGGTTCACATACTGTTGAAGCCTGGCTTGGAGAATTTTAGGCTTTACAAATAAATGAGAAAACAAGAGAAATAAAAGGCAAGAGAGAAAAGGAAAGATATACCCAGCTGAATGCAGCATTCCAAAGAATAACAAGGAGTGATAAGAAAGCCTTCTTAAGTGAACAATGCAAAGAAACGGAGGAGAACAATAGAATAGGGAAGATTAGAGATCTCTTCAAGAAAACTGGAGATACCAAGGGAACATTTCATGCAGGGTGGGAGTGATAAAGGACAGACATGGTATGGACCTAACAGAAGCAGAAGATACTAAGAAGAGGCAGCAAGAATGCACAAAAGGACTGTACAAAAAAGGTCTTCATGACACAGATGACCATGATGGTGTGATCACTCACCTAGAGCCAGACATCCAGGAATGAGAAGTCAAGTGGGCCTTAGGAAGCATCACTACAAACAAAGCTAGCGGAAGCGATGGAATTCCAGCTGAGCTATTTCAAATCCTAAATGATGATGCCTTTAAAGTGTTGCACTCAATGTGCCAGCAAATTTAGAAAACTCAGCAGTGGCCACAGGACTGGAAAAGGTTAGTGTTCATTTCAATTCCAAAGAAGGGCAATGCCAAAGAATGTTCAAACTACTGTGCAATTGTGTTCATTTCACATACAAGCAGGGTAATGCTCAAAATCCTTCAAGCTAGGCTTCAGCGGTATATGAACTGAAAACTTCCAGATATACAAGCTAGGTTTAGAAAAAGCAGAGGAACAAAATTGCCAACATTCTTTGGATCATAGAAAAAGCAAGAGAGTTCCAGAAAAATATTTACTTCTTCTTCAAAGACTATGCCAAAACCTTTGACTGTATGGATCACAACAAACTGTGGAAAATTCTTAAAGAGATAGAAATACCAGACCACCTGACCTGCCTCCTGAGAAATCTGTATGCAGGTCAAGA
Source organism: Cervus canadensis (assembly GCF_019320065.1). NCBI lineage: Eukaryota > Metazoa > Chordata > Mammalia > Artiodactyla > Cervidae > Cervus > Cervus canadensis. The sequence continues at coordinate 99,886,860 of NC_057390.1, read as the reverse complement.
AGCAACAGTTAGAACTGGACATGGAACAACATAACGGGTTCAAAATTGGGGAAGGAGTATATCAAGGCTGTATGCTGTCACCCTGCTTATTTAACTTATATGCAGAGTACATCATGCAAAATGCTGGACTGGAGGAAGCACAAGCTGGAATCAAAATTTCCAGGGGAAATATCAATAACCTCAGAAATGCAGATGACACCACCCTTATGGCAGAAAGTGAAGAGGAACTAAAGAGCCTCTTGTTGAGGGTAAAGGAGGAGAGTGAAAACTTGGCTTAAAGATCAACATTCAGGAAACTAAGATCACGGCATCTGGTCCCATCACTTCATGGCAAATAGAAGGGGAAAAAAGTGGAAACGGTGACAGATTTTATTTTCTTGGGCTCCAAAATCACTGTAGACGGTAACTGCAAGCATGAAATTAAAAGACGCTTGCTCCTTAGAAGGGAAGCTTTGACAAACCTAGACAGCATATTAAAAAGCAGAGACATCACTTTGCCAACAAAGATCCATATGCTCAAAGCTATGGTTTTTCCAGGAGTCAGGTACGGATGTGAGAGTTGGACCATAAAGAAGGCTGAATGCCAAAGAATTGATGCTTTTGAACTGTGGTGTTGGAGAAGACTCTTGAGAGTCCCTTGGACTGCAAGGAGATCTAACCAGTCCATCCTAAAGGAGATCAGTCCTGGGTATTCATTGGAAGGACTGATGCTGAAGCTGAAACTCCAATACTTTGGCCACCTGATGGGAAGAGCCAGCTCACTGGAAAAGACCCTGATGCTGGGAAAGTTTGAAGGCGAGAGGAGAAGGGGAGGACAGAGGATGAGATGGTTGGATGGCATCACTGACTCAATGTCATGAATTTGAGCAGACTCCAGGAGACAGTGGACGACAGAGGAGCCTCATGTGCTGCAGTCCGTGGGGTTGCAAGGGGTCGGGCACGACTGAGGGACTGAAGAACAAGAAGTGAGTCGCTGGGCTGATGAGGACAAGCAGTGAGTGAGGAGCCCGCCAGGCGTGAACGAGCATCCGGCAGACGACGGGAAGAGTCCAGGCTCATGGGGGTGACGGGTGGGGGTCTTTCCAGCGGGGACAGTGACTCGGGGTCTCCCCCTGCCATCCTACACCAGAGCTGAGCTCAGGACTGGACCCCTGGGCCCACACATGGCCTGGCTGACTGCCAGGGGCGTGGGGGAGGTGGGTCGGGAGAAGATCAGCGCCAGGATCGAGGCTGAGGGCCCAGCACCCCAAGAGGCCCAGACTGGGTCCCCCAGGAGACAGAGGGCACCCCACCTTCAGCCCTCAAGGGTGACACCTCTTAGCGGTGAGTCCCAGCTCCAGGCAGGGCCCCGGGGCTGGCGGGTGGGCAGCCCCGCCGCCCCCGCCCCTGCCAGGGCTTGGAGCCATCCGTCTTGGTCTGACCGTATTAAAGTACATTATAAAGGGAAGAAAAAGGTGGCCAGAGGGTGGCGGGGCGGAAGGGACGCTGCGTCAGGCTTTGTTCCTCCCTCCCCACGGGACCCTGAGCAGAGAAGATGGAAGTGGGCCTGGGGCTTTGTTCTCGGGGGCTGGGGGTACTGGGCTCAATGGGGCGGCTCCACGGGAAGCAGAGAGGCCGGGGGAGGCGCGCCCCTGTCTCGGGCCTGGCCCCCCCCACCCTGCAGGCGTTCACACCCCTGACACCCCCCTGCGTGCACCCTGACTCGGCCCAGCGCCCCCGCCCCGGGCCCTCCTCCTCCCGGCCAACATTCAGACTTACAGCAGGGCTGCCGTTCCTGGGAAGAGTCACGTCTAAGGTGGCTGGGTGCAGACCTTGGGCGGGATCATCACACCCACACCCGGCCCAGGACACCGCAGGCTTGGACCTCGTGGCCCCTCTGCCTGCCTGCCACCGAGGTCCACCCGCCTGGTCCACGAGGCCTGGGGCTCCACGGACAGGCGCCGGTGCAGCTGAGGCTGGCCCGCGAGCCTCACCTCCCCACGCAGCCCAGGAGGCAGCCACAGTCTCCATTCCATCAGTCGGCCTTCCTCACGAGACTCATTGGGAGGTTCAGGCCGGCGGCTTAAACCGCCCACTCGGGTACGGGGGGCTCGGGGCGTGGACATGTCCATTCCTGGTGGCGGTTGCTGAGCGAGCCGGACGGAGCAGGGCCTCCGTCTCTGGGGGTCAGGTCCTCAGTGGTCAGGTGTCTGTGAAAACCGTCCCCAAGAACCATCTGGAAGAGCCACTTCCAGCCTGGGCTGGGGCTCCAGAGGTCACCCCGAGCTTGTTAGGAACCGGGCAGATCAAACGGACTCCTCCGAGACCCTCGCCGCCTCTGGGAGCCTGGGCGTGCTTGTGAGGCGTCTCCCGTGCACACATCTCCATCTGCACTCAGGGCTGGGGGGACAGAGGCGATGAGACAGCGAGGGCAGCGTGAGGGGAGAGACCGCTGTAGGCCCCTCCCTGCCTGGGCGGACCCGGGCCTGCAGGAGCAGGCGGCCGGAGGGTCTGCGCAGGGTCTGACACCTGCCCTCCTGCCCCACCTCCCTGCTGCGGGCGGGGGGTCGCACACACCTTCGTAGGGCAGGTAACAGCCGGCCGGAGGTGAGACCCGGGCCGGGGCAGCATCCACGAGCGTCTTGTCATTCTCTGCGCCTGCACGACTCTCCCACCAGCTTTCTGGGACGGAGGGGCCGCAGGAAGGTGTTGGGCCGACCTCTTCCACCAGCCCTGAATGGACTCGCTGCATGGAGCGAAGCTGACGTGGATATCAGGGTGACGTGCCGGACCCCACACCTGAGATCGCCTGGCATCCCACAGAGAGGCAGCCCAGCGTGGCTCCAGGCTGCGCTGACCTCCCACGTGTTGACCAAGGAGCGGCTGACAGCGACCTGCCGGAAGTCAGCGGCCCGAGCTCCACGAGGCTCTGAAGTGCAGACTGCTCATCTGGCCGGAAACTCGTCTCCCAACTCTCACCGCCACTTGTGTGCTTCTCCGCAGAAATGGGGATTAGGACATGAAGGTGGCTTAGGACACCCAAGTTTCCGGGTGTGTAAACGAACACTACGCCTACTTCTGCTTATTGACTACTCCAGAGCCTGTGACTGTGTGGACCACAACACACTCTGTAAAATTCTGCAAGAGATGGGAATATCAGACCACCTGACCTGCCTCCTGAGAAACCTGTATGCAGCTCAGGAAGCAACAGTTAGAACTGGACATGGAACAACAGACTGGTTCCAAATTGGGAAAGGAGTATGTCAAGGCTGTATATTGTCGCCCTGCTTATTTAACTTACATGAAGAAACATGAGAAACGCTGGGCTGGATGAAGCACAAGCTGGAATCAAGATTGCCAGGGGAAATATCAATAACCTCAGATATGCAGATGACACCACCGTTAATGACAGAAAGTGAAGAAGAACTAAAGAGCCTCTTGAAGAAAGTGAAAGAGGAGAGTGAAAAAGTTGGCTTAAAGCTCAACATTCAGAAAACTAAGATCATGGCATCTGGTCCCATCACTTCGTGGCAAACAGATGGGGAAACAGTGCCTGACTTTATTTTTCTGGGCTGCAGATGGTGATCACACCCATGAAATAAAAAGATGATTGCTCCTTGGAAGGAAAGTTATGACCAAACTAGATAGCATATTAAAAAGCAGAGACATTACTTTGCCAACAAAGGTCCATCTAGTCAAGGCTGTGGTTTTTCCAGTGGTCATGTATGGATGTGAGAGTTGGACTGTGAAGAAAGCTGAGCGCTGAAGAATTGATGCTTTTGAACTGTGGTGTTGGAGAAGACTCTTGAGCATCCCTTGGACTGCAAGGCCATCCAGCCAGTCCATCCTAAAGGAGATCAGTCCTGGGTGTTCATTGGAAGGACTGATGCTGAAGCTGAAACTCCAATACTTTGGCCACCTCATGGGAAGAATTGACTCATTGGAAAAGACCCTGATGCTGAGAGGGATTGGGGGCAGGAGGAGAAGGGGACGACAGAGGATGAGATGGCTGGATGGCATCACCGACTCAATGGACACGATACGAGTCTGAGTAAACTCCGGGAGATGGTGATGGACGGGGAGGCCTGGCGTGCTGCGGTCCGTGGGGTCACAAAGAGTCAGACACGACTGAGGGGCTGAACTGAACTGAAACAAACACATCTGTTCCCTTTCGGGCAGGGGGACGAGGGTGTCGTCTGAGCCAGAGGGTCTGAGGGACGAGCCCCCGGTGTGGGGCTGGGCTGGGCTCCTCCTCCCACTCACGTCCCCCGGTGGTGCCAGATGTGGGGTCCCGGTGGCCTCTGCTCCTTCCCACGGCCCTGGAGGCCCTGGGACCCGACCCCACCCCTCGACACGCTGCACCAAGCCCACACATGAGCACACCCAGGGAAATCTTTGCACACGCACATGTCCGCACACGCACACCCGACAAGCCCACAAGAGCTGACACCAGTGACCGTTTGCTCGTAACCAGCCCACCCATGCGGGTTAATATGACGAGTCCACGTGTCTGGGCCACACGGTGTCCAGGCAGCTGATTGGACGTGACTCTGGGCGCATCTGTGAGGCTGTCTCCGGGCAGGATGAGCATGAGCACCGGTGGACGTTGTAAAGTGAACTGCCGTCCCAGCATGGGTGGCCTCGTCAACCAGTCCGCCAGGGGCCTGAGTAGAACAGAAAGGCAGAGACGGGGGGCCCATGCTCTCTGCCAGAGCTGGAGGCAGGACATCAGTCCACTCCGGCCCCCGGACAGCAGCTCACAGCACCAGCTCTGGGCTCTCAGGCCCTCGGGCTCAGACTGGGATTGACACCATCGGCGCCTAGACAGGAGACGGTGGGACCGCTCTGCCTTCGTGATCTCGTGAGCCAATCCCCTACGATAAATCTCTGCGCGCACACACACACATGCACACACACACACGCACACACATGCACACACACGCAATGTCGGCACCATGTCACTCTGCCACATCGGCTCCGCCATTGTCATCGTCTTCAGACGAGAGGATCGAGGCTGGGACGCGCCTGGGGGTGAATGACATGCAGGTCTGGGGCCCCCTCCAGCTCTGAGTCATGCCTCAGACCCCCTGAAGGCCACATCTGAACAACATCCGCAGGCAGACACCGGCGGTAAAGGAGCGTTTATACGAGATTCGAGCCAGGAGCCGGGCCCCAGTGTCTGCTCAGCTGGGGTACACGGGCACCCCCAGGGTTGTGTACAGCCCCGAGCAGGCTCACACCCACAGGGCACACCCACAGACGCCCACGCACACCGCGTGCACAAGCACTTCTGAGCCACCCTCCTTCCCCACCCCCAGTGACACAGCGAGGGCCCAGCCCCAGCCGGGAATCGGGGAGACCGAGGCCTGCCCCGCCCCCCCACCCCATGTCCCCAGAGCAACAACAACGCGCCCGGCTCTTGCCATCAGCGGCCCGGGTGATGGATCGCCCCATGCGATGACTCAGCGGCCATCAGCCAGTCTATGAAATGGCGCTAACTCTGTCAGGGTTGCCCCTGCTGTTTCCATCAGAAGGCAGACTGGTGTGGCCCGCTCAGCAGCCTCTGGGGGAAGCAGCAGGAGGGGACCCACCCAGACGCCGTCGCCCGGAGGAGCGGGAGAGACGGTGTCAGGAGCTCCTGCCTAGGACCCTAGACAGCCCACCAGGTGATGACGCTCCCCCAAGCCCCCCAGGTGATGCTGCCCCAAGCCCCTCAGGGGATGATGCTCCCCCAAGCCCCAGCTTCTATGACCGGGCAGGGAGATGGGATGCAAAAGAGCCCCAGATTAGCCCCGGCCCAAGCGGGGCCCAGAGAGGGTCAGGAGAGCCCCCAGGGTCTGAGTCATGCTGGAGCCATCGGCCCTGCCCTGGGCCTGGCCTGGGAACCATGTTCTCCCACCCAAATACCCCTTCGATTTGCCCCTCATGTCTTGCCAAGTGTAGAGAATATTTACTGTCACGACGATGAGTGAAACGTCGTCATATAAATGACAACAGCCTGCCGGTGGCCAGACAGGAGGCCTGTCCCCCAGAGCAGACCTGGGGCCCGGCTCCCAGCTCGCGTCCTGCCTCTGCCACTTGGCAGCTGCGTGGCCTTGGCAGGCGAGGTCACCACTCCGTGCCTCCATTTCCACCTTCGTGCCCCGGGACCACCCATGGGCCCTGGAAGGGTCCCTGGAAGGGTCCCTGGAGGCCTGTCAGCCAACACTGGAGAGCCGGCCCCAGGCTGGGTGAGAGCTCCAGCTCATCCTAGGCCCGGACGCCCGGGGCCTCCCCACTCTCCAGGTGAGGAGCCCGAGACCCGGGAAGGCCACGCATCAAGGAGCCAGGTGAGGCCACTGGGGTTAACACTCACATCCCAGGATCTGAACTCTCCCGGGCTGGGAAAAGCCACCACAGGACAGCCGTGGAAACTCCAGAACACCGGGATTTTGTTAGTTCCTGGGACAGAGTTTCTCAAACCAAAGCCATTCCAGACAACTCCGCGCAGGATACGTTTACCCCCAGAAAGGTGACGCATAGTTGGATTTCACTCTCTGAACGGAACTTCTGCGGTGTTGGCCAGTACTCCTGGAGGCCCAGGGGCCCGCGGCCCGCCCCCCGGAGCCGCTCACCCCGCGGTGCTGAGCCCCAGGCCGGGGTGCACGGAGGCCCTGTGAGCCCCCCTGCTGCCCTGGGCAGGACTGGGCAGGCCCCCTGACCACCCTGCCTACCCCCCACCCCCTGCCAAGACCCTGGTGACTCGTTCCGTGGCGGGAGAAGCCCGCTTTGTCTGGCCTGCCCAGGAGGAGGAGGGGCCCGCCATGGCTTCCTCTAGGGCCGCGGAGGACTGCGTGGCTTCATTAATCCCCGGGGGATGACCACCCCCGCCACCCCCAGGCCAGCCTTGAGCCCAGGTGCGTAACTGTCACCAAGATAAAAGAGACGTAATTAAGTTCCAATCAGCGGAGTGATTTGTTATCATAATGCAATATTTCCCTCCAGCCCCCAGGCCCACAGATCTGTCTCCGCGGGCCTGCTCCGGCGGGGGTCCCCAGGCCTTCCTGCCACCCGGGGCCCAGCTGCCCGAGGCACGGCGGGGGGGACGTCCACACCACCTGCCCCTCCTCAGCCACACGCATCCGTCCCCTGGCTCCAAGCTGCCGAAGGTGATAATGAAGTCATTTTTCTAAGGCGTGCTCACCTGGGAGACAGCCCTGTCCACGGGCCAGCTAACCAAGCTGGAAGGCAAGCCCGGGAGAGGGCGGGCTGGCGGGCCAGGCGGGAGCGAGGCAGGGGCGAGGCGGGGGCGAGGCGGGGGTGCTGGGCGCGCCGGGAGCTGCTGCCAGCTTGGGGGGGTGACTGCTGTGGGCGCTCCCGGGAGCCAACCCGCTGCCGCTGCTTCTTCCCCTGCCCAGGCCGGACACAGCCACGCAGACGGAGAGAAAAAAACCGGGGGACGGAGAGCCAAGCCTGCCTGGCCTCCAGGGGGAGGGCAGTGGCCAGAGCTCCGGCTGTGGCCCCCTGGGTCCAAGAGCTGCTCAGCTGCCCCTAGAAAGGCCCCCGGGGTCACTGTGGCCCCCAGCCCTGAGAAGCCCAGCCTGGCCAGCCCACTGGCCCCACCAGCCTCTGGGAAGGTGTGGACGTTTCCCTCGACCCGCTGTTTGTGCCGCAGGTCACTCGTGGTTCAGCCCCGTGGTGACTAGGGCCCGACCGGGGGCCAGGCGGACTGGGGTCCACAGCTGGGTCCACAGCCCCGCAGGTCCCCTGGGGCCACATACCCCCCCAGGCCACCCAGTGTCCCCGTCTGAGCGCTGAGCGTCAGGAGGGCCTGGGGCTGTGGGTGTGCTGAGCACCGACGCCCCGGACACGGCAGCCACTGCAGGGGGAAGGCTCAGGGCTTCACCAGGATGTGAGGAGGAGAACCAGGCAGGGATAATCCAGAAGGGAGCCGACTCCGGAGGCCAGGCTGGGGAGGGAGCCTCTGGGGACTTTGTTTACGCCTCTCTGTTTTTCTGCGGCTTCCACGTTTGCTAAAACGGGTCTGTTGACTTTCAGTGGGGTGGAGGGGGCCGCCCGGGGCTGCGTGTGGCCGGGAGCCCGGAGCGGGCAGTTGCCACGGCTAGCAGCAGAGGGGGAGCCAGACCTGGGGGGCGGCGGGTGGCGGCTCCGAGCACAGAGGGCTCCCTGTGTGTCTGTGCGGAGGTCAGATGGCTCCCGGCCCCGCAGCCTGCGGGCGGCCGTCCCCCCACCGTGGAGCGCGGGGCCACCACCCTTAGCAGCAGCGCCCACCGCCCCATGCCAGACACCGCACACCACATCTCGTTACATCAGACCCTCGCTCCTCGGACGGCTCGGTCCCCGTGCCGCAGGGCAGAGGGTCACACTAAGGGGCCTGTTCTCTGGTCTTCCCCGTGACTCCCGCACGCCCCGGGGGCAGGTGCATGACTCCATTTCGCAGGGACAGGCAGCAACGCCCAGAGAGGCCGAGGAACCTCCAGTATGACTCAGCTCCAAGGCCGGAACCCGGACTCCCGCCCCAGGCGGAGGCTTAGAGCCCGTTGCTCAAGCGCTGAGGACCCTCACCCGGAGGGTCCCGGGAGCCCGGGGCCCTGGGGACACCCGGTAGGGAGTCTGGGCCCATCACCGGCAAAGCTGTTTGGAAATGGGTGACAGATACTGGGGCCCAGGCAGAGCTGAGGGGGCTCCGTGACCGAGGGCTCCAGGAAGCCACTCAGGCCCAGGAGGGCAGCAGTCTGCTCAGGCCCACCTGGAGCTGGGCGGGCGGCAGGAGGGAGGTTCTGGCGAGGACCAGCCTGGCCCCACTGAGCAAGAAGCAGAGCGAGAGAATGTGAGACCCCCTGCCACGACTCGGGGGAAGCCCCGTGAGAACCGCAAGAGGGCAGGGTGACGGTTAGGGTGGGGCGCCCAGCCCCGGGGCACGCGGGCAGCCTGCACCTCTCTCAGGGGAGGGCTGCCCCAGGGGCATCAGCGCCCAGCTGTCCACAAAGAAGGGACCACCCAGTGCGCTCTGCTGGGGTCCTGGAGCCCTGCACCTGCTTGTGGCAAATGCAGCTTTCCAGCCTGCCCCCGGCTGAGACCTCAGCCCGTCACTGGGCGTGGGACCCGGAGCCAAGGGTGGCTGAGGCCCAGGGGGTTCTGCCTGGTCCCAGAGGGCAGCTACTGGTCAGGGCTGGGCCTCGACTCTGGCCTGGAGCCTTTGGGGTGGACCGCAGAGCTCCTTGGGGCAGCCGGCTCTGGGCATCTGGTGCTGGCCAGGCGGTAGGGAAAGGCCGGCAGCGGGCAGGTCTGAGCCGCCTTCCCCCAGGTGCTCTGCGATGCCCGCAGGCTGGGATGCTGGCAGACTTGGGCTTCAGTTAGTTTTAATAATAACTTACAGCTGGTGTGGCCAGGACGGGCTCTGGTGCCAGCTGCAATCAGCTGGTCTTGGCTGCACAGGGAGGGCTGGGAGCCAGGCTCTGCGGGAGAAGGGGCGCTGCTCGATTAGTCATGTCTGCCTGGGTACCGGAGAGGGGCCTGGTGGGGGGCACCTGGGCTCATGTCCTTCCCAGAGGCGAGGTTCCATCCCGGAGCGGCCCTGCCCCCTGCGAAGCGCAGCCCACATGTGGGAGCTGGGCCTTCCCCACCTGGGACGTGGCCGTGCGTGTCTCCTTGTGCTAAGGTACAGTCCACGGCTTCTGTGACAGGCCTCCCGGACATCTGCCAGTCCGCTGTCTCCCTGTCCTTCCCTCCACCCATCCCTCTAACTCCAGCTGAGGCCTGTGGAGGAAAAGGCCCCAGGGGGTGGGCCTGGGGGAGGCATGGGCTGGCGTGGCCACTGCGCTTCCTGGGGGACAGGACAGCAGGTGGGATCAGGGGGCGCAGGACCCCAAGGGGGATGGCGTGGACACCCAGGGGTGACAGGTGGACACGGTGTGTGCAGAAGGGGGTCCTGGAGGGAGCACTGGCCTCCAGTCAGAGCGACTCGGGTCGAATTCAGCTCCCTCTGACCGTCCCCATGTACGTGTAGACCCTCTCAGCCTTGGTTTTCCCCTCTGTGAAATGGGACGCTGGTTCACGCCTCATGAGTTCACGCACACGTGACACGCTAGACACCACGCGGAGGCTGGGGGTGGGCCGGACAAGGCGAGTGGGCAGAGCGGCCGCCGCGTCCGGCTGCCCGAGGTCGGCGTGCAGGGGGCGCAGGCAGACACGTGGCGTGGGGTCTCCCCGCCCCAGGGCCCCACTTTGGAGTCCCAGTCGGGGACGAGAGGCAGCCGGTCGTTACCAGCGGGCCCGTGCGGGCCGGCGCCTCCACCGCCTCACCTTCCAGCGGGGTGACAGCAGTCCCCGGTTCAGCCAGAGGACGGGGCCTGGCTCCCACCCAGCTGCTGGGCGTTCAGGAAGGGGGTCGGGTTCCTCGTGGAACCCGGAAACGCAGGCTGCCTGGCACCCTCCTGCTGGAGGCGCCCCGCTCTTCTGGAAATGGGGCCCACACCTTTCACCCAGGGCCCCTCCATGACACAGCTGATCTCCTAGTGTCTTGGGTAAGACTTGCCCGTAGACCTATGGCACGCTGGCACCCAAGGAGCAGAGGGGAGCCCGGGACTCCCCGCCCCCAGCCCAGGCCCTAGCCCCCTCTGTGGAGGACCCCGCAGGGGCGCACAGGCCGTGGGGAGACTCAGGAGCCTGGTGGGTGAGGGGAGGCACGTTGCTGGCTGCAGCGGGGGCCCTTGTGCGGAGCAGGAGCCTCGGCGGGGTGGCGAGGCCTCCACGTGTCGCAGCCTGGAGCCGTCCGGAGGCGCCCGGGCGCACCCACAGACTGTGGCCCTGGTCCCCTGCACCGCTGAGCCTGGGCCACCGGAAGGATGCTCCCATTTGGAGAGAAGCTTGACCAGGACTTGGCCCTCACATGGGACAGAGAGCTGCCCCAGTGTCAGTTCTTCCAGGACTCAACGGTTTATGAGGCCTTTTGATCATCATTGATTTGCTCCACGGTCATCGCCCTTTGGCACATTTCACAAGTGGAGCAGCCCAGTCTGGGTGAGTTCTGGCAAAGTGAACATTTAAACCCAAGAAGCAGTGATAGATTTTATTTTCTTCGGCTCAAAAATCACTACAGACGGTGACCGCAGCCATGAAATTAGAAGACGCTTGCTCCTTGGGAAGAAAAGCTATAACCAACTACAGAGTGTTTTAAAAAGCAGAGACATCACTTTGCCCACAAAGATCCATATAGTCAAAACTATCATTTTCTAGTATCGTGTACGGATGTGAGAGCTGGACCATAAAGAAGGCTGAGCGCCGAAGAACTGATGCTTTTGAACTACAGTGGTGGAGAAGACTCTTGAAAGTCTCTTGGACTGCGAGGAGATCTAACCAGTCCATCCTAAAGGAAATCAACCCTGAATGTTCGTTGGAAGGACTGATGCTGAAGCTGAAGCTCCAATACTTTGTCCACCTGATGTGACGAGCTGACTCGTTGGGAAAGACCCTGATGCTGGGAAAGATTGAGGGCAAAAGGAGAAAGGGGAGGCAGAGAATGAGGTTGGTTAGATAACATCACTGACTCATTGGACGTGAGATTGAACAAATTCCAAGAGGACAGAGAAGCCTGGCGTGCTACAGTTCACGGGGCCACAAAGAGTCGGACACAACTTAGCGACTGAACAACAGCCACAGCTCCACACCCGTGGCTCCTGGATGACAACGTCCGCGGGGGGACCCTCAGCCTGCTCCCCCTGCCACGTCCCGGTTCCCTGTGCTCGCCGGACCGGCCCTCAGAGGCCCCCGGCCGGCCGCGCGGGCTCATCCCTCCCTCCTCGGGCCTGGACACTCTGGGCTCGGGCTCTGCAGACCTGGAGCGCTCCACCGGAACCCACCAGAAGAGCTGAGCACGTACAACCATTTTCTCGGATGAATTATAATTTTCTCTCATTTCCCCTTCAAAACACGCTAATTAAACGGACATTGTTGAGAGAGCCAATTGAAATTCAAACAACCGTCCTGTTTCTAAAGAAGCTGTTTCTTTAGAGGCAATTGTGTGCATGTGCAAAGCGTGCACAGGAGCACACACGTGTCCACACGTGCACACACACGCGCGCACACACGCCCACACGTGCACACATGCGCCCACACGCACACGCGGGTGCAGGCGCCCAGCCTCACCTGAACGGTGTGCTTGCGTGTCCAGCACCAGGACAGTCTGAGTGGGTTTTTCTTTTCCCCAGTGTTTGCCATGGTAACGAGGACACGAATAGCCTTAGAGCCTTCTTTCCTCGTGCAGCTGCCTGGCTCCCATCCTGGAGGGGTGGGGGTGGGGGGCGGCCAGTGAGAGGCTGAGCAGCGGACCCCCGGCCCGAGATGCCTCCTGCTGTACTAGGGCCCCTTCCCCCATCTGGCCGCTCACCGGAGAACGTGTTCTCCTCCACGCCCCCATCTCCCCTTCACCTGAGCCCACCTGGAGCCTCCTGGACCCCGCCTGGGGATGGTGGAGGCCTGGACCAGCCTGCTGAGACTCTGACCCCAGTCTCCAGGGTGACAAGCCGGTGGCTCCCTGACTGACAGGGAAGTTTCCAGCCTTCCAAAGCCCCTGAGGGGTGCCGGGCCTTGGGGGTAACTAGGAGCTCCCCTGGGGGGTCACCCTCCCTTAAAATATAACTCCTTGATGTTCTTAAAGTGTAACAAACTTCCCTGCAGAGGGTCCAGGTTCAGTCTGCGGGAGGGGAGCTAGGATCCCAGCAAGCTGTGCCGTCTGCTAAAAACAAAAAAGTGTAACAAACTTACAGAAAGCGCACACATGACGATGACTCATCGCAGAGCGCCGCTCAGCATAACCGCCAACTCAGAAAGGTCCAGAACTTCCCCGGCCGGAAACAGGCCCAAACCCCTAGCACCCTCCCACTCACCTTCCCCGGGCCCCCGAGAACCACCGTCCTGACTCCCAGCACCTTGGCTCTCTCTCGCCCGGCTGGGCTTTTGGCGATGGGCTCCTCTGCTAGGTTGGATCCGGCTGCTGTCACTCGCTCCCCGATGAGACCGGCCGCGTGTGGGCAGGGGCGGCTGGCCCATCCCGTGACCAAGGACACAGGGATGCCTGGGTCCCCTCCTGCAGTCCGTTCCCCTGGGCCACATCAGAGCCGTGCTTTCTGGAAGGCGACGCTGGGCCTGCCGCTGTCCCAGCCCCCCTCACCCCTGCTCACCCGTCTCCCCTGCACCCAGCGCATGGCTGGGCATGGAGCTGGGGCCCCCGGGGGGGAGTACTGGTCCCAGCACGACCGTGGTCACGTCCAGGCCACACAGCGCTCTGGGGGCACCCTGCGTCCTAAGGGTGCGGCGCCACCCCGTCCCCGGGCTTAGCTCTGCAGCTCCGCCTGGACACTCTCTCTCTCTCACCCCAGGAGCCTGCCCTCCTCGGGGCCTCTGCTCAGAGTGAGGCCCTGGTGTCTCGGACCAGGTACACGCGTGTTTGGTGAAAAGTCGTGTCTCCCTGCCCCACCGCTGGTGCCGACAACTCGGCCCACGTGCACCAGTGCCAAATGGAACCTCGGAGACAGAGCTCCGGGTGCGTGGAAACGAAGAGCTTCGTTGCTTTGCCCGACAAAGAGGGGCACAATGAAAACCTGTTAGTCGCAACAGGGACACACAGGATTCAGTGAGGAGTTTTAAATTCCCTGGCGGCTCAGATGGTAAAGCGTCTGCCTGCCATGTGGGAAACTCAGGTTCCATCCCTGGGTCGAGAAGATCCCCCGGAGAAGGAAATGGCAACCGACTCCAGTACTCTTGCCTGGAAAATTCCATGGACGGAGGAGCCTGGTAGGTACAGTCCATGGGATCTCAAAGTGTTGGACACGATCAAGCAGCTTCACTTTTCACTTCATTTTCATAGCCGTGGTTCGGGGACGCAGTTGCTGGTAAGATCAGGGTGTACCCAGCCTGCGCGCCTCTGATCTGGCTGCAGGTGGTCCCTCTTGTATCTGTGTCCGCTCTCCCCTGATCAACAGCCGTCTGAATCTGCCCTCTGGGGCTCAGGGGAGGTCCCGGGGGCTGGAGCCTGTACCCTACAAACGAGAGACGGGGGCACAGAAAGACGTTCACGGCTGGGGTCCCGCTCGGTTTCACCATCAGCGCCGGGTCGGCACGCGTGTGGGGAAAGGGTAGATTTGCAGGATCCGCACCACACACAGGGACCCCGAGTCCTCCGGACCTCGGCTCCCCTGCACGCGGCTCCGCTGCCATCTGCCCAGAGGTCACGTCACCGCCCGCCCCAGCCGGCCGGCATCCTCGCCGAGGTGGCCCACAGGGTCCCTGCAGGTCCTCCGGCTGGGAGGGTGGGGCCCCCAAACAAGGAGGCTTGACCCCAGCACCCAAGGTCAGGCCAGGATTCCGAGACTGGTGACTCAGGCTTCGAGGAAAGGCAGCCCGCCTGTCCCTGGGGCCCTCCGTGCCCCGCCCCCGGGCCCGCTCCCTGAGATGGCACTCCGCCCTCCAGCCCCACCCACACCGAGGCCTCTGCACCTTGTGGCAGGTGGGGGCCGGGGAGCGAGGGTGACTCGGAGCCTCCGTGTGGGGTGGGGGCGTCCGTGGGGCTCCTGGGAGCAGGTCAGCGCTGCAGGTGGGGGGCCAGGCCTAGACAATGTCTCTGGGAAGGAGGGGGTCGGATCCCCGCACGGAAGGTTTAATTAGCCCTGGATGGGTACTTCAAGGACAGCATCTCGTGTTCTGTGGCCTCCGTGGGAACGGCCCTGGTCCCCCATCGCACAGACCTGGGCTTTCAGCAGCCAAGCTGACCGTTAGGTTATTGGGTTCACAGCTGGCTGCAGGGCAGTATGGCCGGGGTGTCCCGGCTCCATCCAGTTTCGGGATCTCGTGGGGAGGAGGAGGTGGGAGCACAGGGTGGGGGCACCAGACTGGGCTGGTGGGACCAGAGACCCCGAGATCAGACCCCACACCATCACAGCCCCAGGGCCCAGAAGCCTAGAGGATCCCAGGAAGTCTAGGAGGCTGGGCTTGGGGAGACCCCCACGCCCTCAGAGAGACCACCCTTCACTCCTGGGGCTGGGAGGGCCCTGCACACCCTCCCAGCAGCCCCCTGCGGCGAGCAGTGGTAAATGCTGAATGAGCACCTGTGCCGTGCCCTCACGGGATCTGTCGCCAATGACAAAGTGCATGGGACATGCGCTGCGACCCAGGAAGATGGGGCTGGCCAAGTGCAGGCAGGGAGGGCTTCCTGGAGGAGGCCGTGCGGCCGAGCTGGTGAGGGGAGCCCAGCAGAGGCGTTCCTGGCAGAGGAAGAGCAGGTACAGAGGCCAGAGGGCCGGAGACTGAGCGTGTGTGTGAGTGTGGATACGAGTGTGGGCATGTGTGAGCGTGAATGTGTGTGGGTGTATGTGGATCTGAGAGTGAGGCTGACCACGTGTGGATGAGTGGATTGGTGAGGGTGAACATGAGTGTGTAAGGGTGTTGTGAATGTGTGGGGTGTGTGGTGAGGAGTTAGGTCTGCTGCACGTGGGGCGGGTCACCAGGGCCTCTCGGGTCATAATAAGGTGATAGTGAATCAAGACTCGATCCTCAGGGTACTGGGGAGCCACGGAGGGTAGCAGGGTCAGGTTGATGATCGAGGCTCATCCCTCCAGCTGCTGGGTGGAAGCTCGAAGTGGCCGAGGTACAAGCTGGCGGCCACCACAGTGGTTCAGGACAGACAGAGCAGTCCTGGCCAGGTCCATCTGCAAGGCGTCCGGCAGATAAATGTGCTGGATCCTGGTGTCTGGCCAGAAAACCCGCAGGTCGAGAGAGGGAGCAGTAGAGATGGTTGTGGCCCCCGAATCCAGGTGTCCCCCCAGACTCAGGGCCTGAGCCCAGCACCCCGAGAGCTGTCAAGCCCCTCACCTGCCTGACGCCGCCCACCAGGCCTAAAAGGTAGTTGGACTTGACTCTCCATCACCTCCTCAAGCTGGGCGGCCTCAAGCGAGTGACCCAATCTCTCTGAGCCTCAGCTTCTTCATCGGTGGCATCAGAAGATGATACTAGTATTTATGTGTATGAGTCAGCTCGTGCTGTGTAACACACCACCCAGAATTCAGTTACCACGGCCAACAGGGGTTTCCTTGCCTGTGGCTCAGTGGGTCGGTTGGCTTTTCTGGGCGGGCAGGCTGCAGGCTGCGTTCTCTGAGCCAGCGGGCCGGCTCCTGGTGTGGCAGATCCCCAGCGCCCAAGAGAGCAGGCAGGCCACGGAAACAGAAGGTGGCCCGCTCACCTCCACCAGCTTGCCATCGGCCAGAGCCAGGCCCAGGCCCAGCCCAGCTGCAGTGAGCAGGGAAGCTCCTCCACCTCCAGGGAGGCCTGGGAGGGGCCCTAATCCCATCAGAGGGCGTGAGGAGCTGGCTGCCCCGTCCAGGCCCCACCCTCATCCCTGGGCGTTGGGAGGAACAGGGAGGCAGGCCGTGCAGTGCCCACACCAAGTTGAACGCAGCAGCTTTGCAGCCTTGGCAGAGCAGACCCCACCCTGCCCTGCCCAGAAGGACATGGCTGGCTCTTCCTCGTGCCCGTGGGGCTGGGAAGGTGGTCTGATGCCCCACCCTCCCAGCAGGAGAGCCCTTGACTGGCAGGCAGCCCCATGGACCCAGCCCAAGGGTGACTCTCTACTGTCCAGGGGTCTGTGCGGCCCCCCAGCCCTGCCAGCCTTCACCTCGGGAGTCGTGACCGTGAGCTCAAACCAGCCTTCAGGAGGAGGGTGCTCCTGCCTCACCACCCCGGGGTGCTACCCAACAACCTCAGTCATCCATGCCCCCTCCTCTAAATGCTCTAGACTCCCAGCTGGGCGCCTGGGGAGGCAGCCACGGAAAGAGGCCCTGCCCTTTCAACCTGCCTGCGAGGTGAACAGGGAGGGAGGCAGGGGCACGGCAGCCTCGCGGGAGGAGGGGGACCCCGCGCCCAGTCAGGGGGATCAGCCTGGGTCAGCCTCACCTCGATGCAGAAGACTCCCCTCCTGCGTCCTGGCCCGGAGTCACGCAGCTCCCCTGACACACCCCCGAGATGGGCGACTCGCTCCCGCTGAGGCCGCCGGCGAGAGCTCCTCCGTACCTGGTCTGAGCTGTGCTCCGGGGCCCACTCCCGCCTCTGGATCTTCAGCTTGTGTGGAGCACCTGCTGGATGCTGTGCCCCCCTGGCTGGCACGGCCCACAGCACGGACACCATCGCCAGCCTGGGGAGGCTCAGAGGGGCAGAGACACCGCGGGGCCGCCTGGTGGTCTGCCAGGATCGCCACCCCCCACTCCGAGACCCGCTTTCCCCTGCGGGGCCCCCAGGCAGCAGCAAGAGGAGCAAAGCTCATCCCGAGGCCTGAACCCCAGCGGCCTTCCACATCTCCTCTCTCCTGAGATGAGCCTGAGGTCCCGACCACCTGCCTGGTGGTGCATCCAGGGACCTCCCAGTGTAGACGGGTGGGGGAGGCAGGGAGGAGAGGCGGGAGGGCAGGGAGGACGGAGAGCAAAGCGGTAGGAGGGGGCGGGATGGGAGATGGCGGCGGGGCGAGCTGAGCGGCCGCCTGCTTTGTTGTCAGTCTCGGTACCACTTAGCACAACTGTTAAAAAGATTCTGAGGCAATTAGGCTCAGGGGAAGCCATAAATCTCAATAACCATCAGCCCAAGTTTTCTCCCCTCCTTGAAACAACAGATATAATTTCACTGGTTGCGGCCCAGACTCCCAGAGGACTTTCTGATAAAAAGCCACTTCTTCAAAACATCAAACCCAAGTTCCTCTCATCTTTCAAGCAACCAGAGGGTCAGGTTTCCCTAGAGTGGAGGAGGCGGGGAGGCGGCTGGGTGTACACGCGGGCCTGCCCACCTTCCCCAGGGCCAGGCTCGGCGCCCAGGCGGTGGGTCCCCAGGTCATCCTGTGGCCTCCTTGACTCTGATGCGACACCCCTGAGACAGAGCCTTCTAATCTCTGCTTGGTTACCGCTCCTGGCAAGGAGCTCACTGCCTCTCACGGCCAGTCCATATCGGGATGGCTCTGTTTCCGATGTGCTCCGAGTCTTCCTCTGGCACCGCCCCATAGCTCCACCCCTCTGTCCGTGGGGCACATAACATCCCTCACAGTGGGGCTGGGAGCCTGCATGTGACCCCCTGGAAGCTAGGACCCCCTGAGAGTTCGAGGGGGGCCCCTTGGCCGTGGGGAGGGCAGGGAATGGGAAATACATGGTGCCCACGTGGTTTTATTTTGGGCAAGCTTTAGCCTTAGGTGTTGAAAGGGCTCGAGTGGCCAGCCTCACTGAAGGTCTCACTGACCACTCAGTCACTGAGGTGGGGAGGGGAAAGGGCCGGGAGCTTCACCCTGGCCCCATTCTACAGAGCAGGAGGCTGAGGTCACCAAAGGCCCTGCCTGGCCCCCCAGCCCCCGAGCAGGGGGCGGGGCTACACTCCCCTCCAGGGAGGGAGGGGCTGCGGCCCGGCGGGCTTGCCTTCTTCCCTCTGCCAGGCGGGGAGCTCCTTCTCCTTGAAAGCAGCCATTGAGCGTGAAGGGTGCTCAGCCTCCCCTTGCCATGTCAGGAGACCCCTCCGTAACACGGGGTTACTGTGCAGCTCCGGTGACGAGATGAGGGCCCGAGTCCCGGCCGTCGTGATTTCCCTGGCCAGGGACCCGGGGCCAGGCACCCCCTCTGCAGCCCTGCTGTGGGTGTCCAGTGTCCGGGGCTCTCCACAGCGACTCCTGGACGTGCAAACCCCGTGTCCCCTCCAAGGTGGCCCAGGACGCCCCTCAGCCACGCATCTGCCGCGTTTCTGCCCCGATGCTCACCCTGCGTGGGCCTGTCTTACTTTCAGGATGAGTGAGTTTGCTCATGGAGAGGCCAGCACCAGCTGCCCGGGGCTGAGCGGCCACTGAAACCTGTGGGCTCTGCAGAGAGAGGCTCCCCCACGTCGAGGGCTCTCTCGTCCGGCCGAGGAGCCTTGGGTATGGTCACTAAAGGCCTGCAGGGCCAGAAGCCACGTGGCCCAGGCCCCACACTGATCATTCAACAGCCCTCACCCCAGGCACAGAGCAGACAGGCTCCGAGAGGCTCCGCTGGCCGCCCAGGGTCACACAGAGGCAGGCAGCCGAGGCAGGATTTGCAGCCAGGTCGGCCTGGGTTCTGAGCCTGTGTTCACGCCTCCACCCGGGAGCACCTTCCTTTAAGGAAGGAGCGGCAGCCTGGGGGCCCTTCGCAGACAGGGAGGCGGAGGCCGGAGAGGGGACTTAGACAAGGGCACACAGTGAGCCTGGGCAGGCCGGGCTAGCCCCTGGGTTTCCAGACTCCGGTCCAGAGCTAGACCCAGCCTCATGGGGTCAAACCAACAGCCCCACCCAGGGTACAAGTCAGGGGGGGCTCTGCTGAGGAGGGTTGAGGGGTGCCTGTCTTAGAAGTGCCCGTCTGGATGCCAGTGGGGTGCAGATAACCTGACCCTCATGACAGGCACCAGGGCCGTCTGATGACCTCGGACCAGGCTGCAGTGAGAGCCAGGACCCCGGAGGCCGCGGGAGGCCCCTGAGCCGCCCTCGGTCAGGGTGGACATCCCGGCTTCCTTCACGGGTCTCTCCCCAGGGCGCCAGGACCTCTCCAAGTACCCACTCTCCCTCTCCAGCCCAGAGGCCACACAGACACTGGGGCAACCCCCCACCCCAGCTAGGGCAGTTCAGCAGCGGCCAGAAGGAAGCCCTACGGCCACGGGTCAGCCCTCCCGGTTCCCTCAGCCCTGTGCTGACTCCTTGAGCATTTGACACAGGCCTCTCTGGACTCAGCGGGGCCTCAGGGCGCGTGAATGGGCCCTGGCCCCAGGCCCTCACCAGGCAGCGTAATTCTGTGTGGCAGGGTCTTGGGCAAGTGAAGCTCAGAGTGTACTTGTTTAAGAGGCTCAATCTAGATGGGGGAAACCTGGGAGGGCTGCCTGGAAGAAGTCTCATCCAAGCTGAGACTGCAAAGAAGGGAGGAGCTGTCCAAATGGGGTGGGGAAAGGGGGAGGGAATACTGGGCACAGGCAGAAAGAAGGGGGGTCCCGTTCTCAGGCCTGACGATACCCAGCGTGGTCAGAGCCGGAAGTGCTCAGGCAGTGTCCTAGGCGAGGACTGTGGACTCTGTCCTGAGGGCCCGTGGCGTCCCTCTGTTCCAGGCCTGGGGCTGGGCTCTCGAGACGTCAGCTGTGCCCCGACAGCCCCCAGTGAGTGGAGTTCTGAGTCCAGAGCTGGGAGGGCCCAGGAGAGGGGATGAGCCAGTGAACAGATGTAGGGAGCCCGGGCAGCAAAGGACTGAACGAAATGCAAGCCAGCTTCGGGGCGGGACTCGCTCCAGACCCCCGGGAGGGCCGGGCGCCGGCGCACGCTGGCAGAGATGCCTGGCGTCTGCAGGCCGTGCCGACCTGTCTGCAGCCGTGGGTGCCGAGACGTCCGGGCCCCAGAGGCACCACCAGCCGGGGCGTGCTGACTCTCGGTGAATCGGGGCCAAGACCCGGGACGAGGCTGGGCTGAATCACAGCCAAGGTGTCCTGGGGGCCCGAGGACGGGCACGGGTGCAAGGGGTCTCCCCCGGCCCCCACGCCCACCCGCCATCACCCCTCCCACTGTGCGTGGTGTGTGTGCCAAGTCCCTCAGTCGTGTCCGACTCTGCGACCCCACAGACTGTAGCCAGCCAGGCTCCTCTGTCCATGGATTCTCCAGGCAAGAACAGAGTGGCGTTGCCATTTCCTTCTCCAGGGGATCTTCCCGGCCCAGGGATCGAACCCGGGTCTCTTCTGTAACAAAACCCAGTGGAAAGCATTTCACCAGGCACCTTGACCCCGGCAAGGTGGGACAAGGTTTAGGGAAGACCCGTCTGGAGGGAAATGTGCTGCAGGAAATTGGGGACCGTCTCCCTCCCTCCCTCCAGGCAAGGGCAGTGTTGCTCTGGACCCCAAATCCAGCCCGGCCTGGAAGTGGGAAGCAGAAGCAGGGGACCAGGGACAGGGGGCTGGTTTCCCCTCCTGCCCGTGAGGGTGTCCCGCCAGAGGGGCTTCCCTGGACACCCACCCTCCTCCTCCTCAATGGCAGCTGCTGCGGCCAGTGAGGGCCGTGGAGACAACCTGCTAACCAATCCAGTGCCACTGAAAGCGCCATCCTCCTCCAGGAAGCCTCCGGGAGCTGCCTCAGGGACTGGGCGGGCAGGCCCCTGTCTGCCCCTCTCCTCTGCTCCACCCACCGCCCCCTCCTCCCCCAGCACGGCCACAGCCAGGCCACCCCTCCCCCAGCCACTCCCCAAACCAGGCTCCCAAGCCCTGTCTGTCCACGTGCTTATCACCAGTCTCCCCTAAAGCGTGGATGGCTCTCTCCCTGGAGGCAGTTCCACACTCCCCACCCATGTGTCCTGGATCCCCCTACACACTCACACACACACACACATGCACACGTGCACACGCGTGCTCACCAGGACACGGGACCACGCATGCTGGCGTGCACATACATGCACATGGCCTTGAACCCTGGCCTCGGTCTGTTCCAACACCTCTCCTTCCCCAGCCTGCCTGCTGTGTTCTGAATTCCCACTTCAACTCGAGGGAGGCAGGCTCAGAGATGCTGAGATCGCGCAGAGGGCCACACAGCTCGTCAACGGCAAAGCTGGGAGTCGACCGGGACGGCCTCCTCACGGTCGGGCTCCCTGGCCCCCACCTGGAGCCGGCACAGCTCCTGGGGTCGCTGGGTCCTCACTGGAGCTTCTCTGGGAGCAGGAAAGGAAAACACCCCCCCACCCTGCCCTCCCATCTGTCAACACAACATAAAAATTAATCTAGAAGTAAATACATTTGCTAAGAGGAACAGAACTTTTAAAAGAGGAAAACTTGAGATGCCCAAAGGGGGATGCCTAATTTTATCCCATTTCACAACTGAATTGTAAATCTGTCTTGAAACTGAGCCCCCAGGCCACCGTGCTGAGGCTCCAGGGGAAGGGGTCTTGAGAGCTTTCTCCTCTGCCTGCCGCTCCAGGTCAGAGACAGCCCAAACCGGGCTGATTCGCGCGTGTCACCTGGGGCCCTCAGTCGAGGCCGAGCTGCTGGCCCAGGTGTCACTTGGGGTCACCGAGCCCTCAGCTGTGCAGGGGAGCCGCGGGGACCCAGGCCTGAGGGGCCTCAAAGGAGCGCTGCTGATCTAAGCTTCCTGACAGCAGCGGGGATACCCGCCTTAGCTTCCCATCACCACCCCAGGAGGTGCCCCCAAGTCTGGCCTCTTCCCACTCCCATGGCTGGGCCCCATGGCCACAACACCCCGAGATTCCCTTGGGGGGAGGGGGTGCACTGCTGCCCAAGCAGCTCCAAGACGGTTGATGCTGCCCGCCAGCATCTCGAAATTGACATCTGGGATGTTTCAAGTTTGCAAGAAGCAACGTGAGCTTTGAAGATAGTGTTTCCATATGTTTATTAAGAGTCCCCGGAGGCCGCCTCCCCCCAGCCCCTCTCATCTCACGTGCACCCCACGTGCACCATCACCCTCGGCTCTCCCAGCCCGACATCCACCATCCGGGCGGGCCTGGGAGGTGAGAGGCTCCCTCGGGGCTGGGCCGACCGGGGCGGGGGTGGGGAGACAGAGGCCCTGGCACAGAGGAATGTCTGCAGCCTCCTGTTTACAACGTCCCCGAGAGGATCAGTCCCACGAGCTCAGATACGCAGGGCAAGCTGGTCGCCGAGGTCACGACCGGCCGGCTGACCTTGACCGCGGCTGGCGGTCCTGATGAAGTACTGACGACAGCAGCTCCCGTGCCGGGCTCCGCGCTGCGGCCGGCCAGGCGTTCTCCACCCTGACCCGTCCCGGGAGGCACGGGCTCCTCCCTCCGACAGGTGGGGGGATGGGGCCCCCAGACCAGCTCACACACACGCGGCAAAGCCAGGACGCCCGAGCCTGTGCTCCCCGCGACCCTGTTCTTCCCAGAGGACCCGAAGCCCCCTCTTCCTGCCCCTCTGCGGCCCCCCAGCAGCCCAGCCTCAGCTGATGGGGCTGAGTCGGGCTCGCTTCCGATCCCTGGCCCTGCCACGCGTGATAGAGTAGGACAGAGGGGCCTGAGAGGCGGCCGGCCCTGGCTGAAGGACTGAGCCCTCTCCCATCCTGGGGCGGGGAGTCTGTTTCTGGAGAGAGGCCCCCAGCCGCCCCTCCGGGCCCAGAAGCGCAGCCCCAGGCTGGCTCGCACGCCTGCAGGGCCTCTTCCTCCCACTGGGTGCCCAGCTCTGGGGTCTCCCCTCTTGAAGGTAGCCCCTCTCCTGACGTTCCAGGAGGTACCACTGACAAGAGCACAGACGCTTCCCTGATTCCTAATGGGCCAGGAAAGCCCCCAGCCTGCAGGGTCTGAAGCCAGAGGGATTACAAAGCTTCGGGTCAGACTGAGGGCTGTGCGTAGGGGTGGGATGGGGGTGGGTGGTCGGGGGTGGGGTGTGCTGCGGTCTCAGGGAAGGAGAGGTCCCACCCACCCCCTCCTCACTTCATTACCACCGAGGAGAGGTCCTCCCCGCAGGGTGAGGCTGACCCTGGACTCTGGCAGACCTGACCTCAGCAGTAACTGGAGATCAGCCCCCATGCAGCTCTGCTCAAGGCAAAGAGCGTCTGTTAACTGACTGGGCCAGCAGAGGTGAGCAGCTCCTAGGTTGGTGTTCCCCTGTGGAAGCCTGCAAGTTCTGATGGGAACTGAAATGGTGGATGAGATGGATCCATCCGCCAGCCCTCACTACTATCCACACACCCATCAGCCCACGCAGCCACCCACCCACCCCTCTATCCATCCACCCACCGTACCACCCGCACACCCATCTACGTATCCATCCAGCCAGCCAGCCAGCCACCCCGCCACCCCCCCGCCCACCAGCTCACCCATCCACCTGCCCCTCAGACGTCCACCCATCCATCTGCTTATTCAGAATTCACTCAGCTCCCTCCACTGGTCCTACTGCCCACTAGTCCCAGGGGGTCCACATGTGCCGACTGCCTCTGGGGCAGACAGACACAAAAACAGGTGCTTTGAGAAGCATCAGGGGTGCAGGTGTTGCCTGCCGATGGAGCTTAGCTCACAGACCTGTGCGCTGCACCGTCCCGCACCTTCTCCCGGAGGCGTCCGGCCGAGACCCTCCCAGCCCACTCTGCCGCTCCCCCGTCCCTGGCCTTTGCGTGTTCCAGAGGCCACACCCTGAGCCTTTTCCCAACACCCCACCCTCCCAGCGCTCAAGGCCCGGCTCAGAGACACAGCCTCCCGCATGCTCCTCTGAGCACGAACGCTACGCCCAGCCTGCTTGTCTGCTCCCTGCCCCCAAGACGGGGGCTCCCTGGAGTTGCAGAGACAGCCTCTGTGCAGGCTGCATCGGCCCCGCACTGATACTTTTGAGACGAGTTTGTGGAGGAAAGGAGGGAAGTCGGGGGAGGGATGGAGGTGCAGGGGGCGGGGACCAGGGAGGAAGCAGGAATGGCCAGACTCCTCCTTTGTGACCCGTCCCCCCACCCAGAGTCTTCAGGGTCTCAGGGTCTGGGCCTCGGGGGCTGCCTTCCCACCCCTCCGGGGACCCTCAAGGGAGGCCTGGCAGGTGCCTTGAGGACTGTTCTCCTAGGCCCTGGGGGAGAGGTCCCAGCCCCTGGCCCAACCCTACCCCTGCGGTTCCCAACCCAGAGGTCCCAGCCAACCACGGCACTTGGGAGGATCCGGCCCATCTCCAGGCCCATGGAGACCCGGGGAGGTAGGACTCCCAAGTTAGTCTGTTTCAACAACTTGGAAAGCCTCTCTGTTGGAGAACTCCAAAGCAAGAGCAAGGGCCCCGGCCTTGACCATCAACCCCGGGCACAAGAGACCATGTTTCCCAGCACACACAGCGCTTAATGTTTAACTCCCGCAAGCTTTCTAACCACTAATGATGGGACATTAACTCTGCACAAATAGGAAGGTTCAGAGGAGCCGACCTGGAACCCATCGAGCGTTGGCCAGGCCGCGGCATTCCCTCTGGTCACAAGGGTCGTGGCTGGGCAGCCAGGGGCTGGGGGCATCGTGGGCCGGGGGTGTGGGGAGGCGATCTCAGGGATGCAGAGCTCTGTTCTGGCTTCCCCATCGCCGTCACTTTTAGATTCTGCTCGAAGGGCGCCTCCCCCAGGAAGCCCACCACTCTCCCGCCAGAATCACACTTACCGAGCTGGTCTCCACTCGCCTGCAGATCAGGGTGATGAGCCGGCACCCCTCTTTCCTCAAAGCAGACGGGAGACGGGACTGTGTGTACAGGCAGGGATTCCTGGAAGCACAGCAGGGATTGGGGGAAGAAGGAAGTTGCTTTCTCGGGGATGGGGGTGGTCTGCGGCGGGCATTGGGGGCTCAGTCCCCGGGAGACTCTATGAGGCTATGGTGCGCACCCCAGAATTTTCCCCTTCTAAGGGACAACACCCACCAACATCCCGCTTGAAGGTCACTCCCGGGACCTTAATTAACTCCCCAGCACTTCCCTCAGGGCTCGCCTGCAACCAAAGGAAGGCAGAGCATCAGTCAGGGCCGTGGGAAGGCCCCCGACTGCCGCCCACTGTGGACCCACCAGCCGCTGGCCTCGGCTCCTGGGTTAGCCCTGCTGATGGGGGATGGCCCTGCTAGGAAAGGTGGCCACCCCCGTCTTAGAGATTAGGAGACGGGGCCCAGACTGGACACGTGGCCTTGCCCAGTGGGAGGCAGAGCTGGGCTCGTTCTGACTGCTGGCCGCACAATAAGCTCTGACCTTGGAGCCACATTCCCTGAGTCTCTGGCCACCCAAGCCCGGCTGTGCGAGGGCCCCGGAGCTCAGAGGCGGGAAGCGGTCACGGAGGCCACCTTCCCCTGGGCTGTGTCCCGGAAGCTCACTGCACAGCCGGTCTGTCTCCCGCTGCCACGGTCCCCCAACCAGTGTGGAATCCCTCCCTCTCTCCATCCTAGATGAGACGGGAGGGTGCGGGGCTGGAGAATGCAATCACAGACCAACATGGAAGCTCAGAGAACATTCCTGAGCACAGCTGGGCTGACCAGATTCTCTGAAGTCTTTTTTTTTTTGGCTCCTCCGGGGCTTAATGGCAGCACGCGGCATCTTCGATCTCTGTTGCCGCATGCGGGATCTCTCTCTATTTTTTTTTTTTTTCCAGTTACGCCATCGGGATCTGTTTTATTGCAGCATGCAGGATCTAGTTTCCTGACCAGAGATCAAACTCGAGCCCGGCATGTTGGCAGTGCAGAGCCTTAAGCATTGGGCCACCAGCGGAGTCCCTCGAGAACCTTCACTGGATGGAAAGTACCATCCTTGGCTCATGAGAAACTCCACTGGGGTCAGTGAAGACGCTCCCAGTGGTGGGCGGTGAGCCTCGGCCCAGGTGGCGCCCAGGTCCAGGCCCGCTCCTCTCTCCCTCCCCACCCCCCTCCCGCCAGGCTTGGCTGGGGAGCCCTGCAAGGAGACGCTCCCCAAAGCCATCCTGGGGTTGACCCTCCGTGTCCTGCTTCAAGGGGGAGGACGGCGTGCAAAGGGAGACCTCTGCTCCCCCTCCCAGCTCCGCGGCCCGGGGGTCACTTCTGGAGCGACGTCCACCGCCTGTCTCCAAAAACCCCCGTGTCAACTGCCCCTGCATTTACAAAAGCCCCAGAAATGGGTCGGCCAGCCCCCGAGGGAAGCGTGGGCATGCCCAAGCCAGGGTGCAGAGGTGTAGACTCCCGCCCTTTGGTTCGGAGCTGTGATCCACTGGGCTGCTGGGGGCGGGGTGCACGTCAGCCAGGAATCTTGACATCAGCCCATCAAGCTTTACTGAGCACCTACTACCTCAACCAGACCAGAGGATGCCGCAAAGGGGAAGACGCCAGGCGCTCCTGGTCTGGGAGAGGGAGTGCAAGCGCAGACCCCGACCCTGATTGCAACAGGCCTCTCCCAGACTCCCTCCTCTGAGCTCCTGCTTGGGGTGACAAAGAGTCGGACACGACTGAGTGACTGAACTGAACCGAACTCCCTGGTGGCGCTAGCGGTAAAGAACCCACCTGCCAATTCAGGGTTTGATGCCAGGGTCAGGAAGACCTCATGGATTGGGAAATGGCAACCCCCTCCAGTATTCTTGCCTGGAAAATTCCATGAACAGAGGAGCCTGGCAGGCTACAGGCCATGGGGTTGCAGAGTCGGACACGACTGATCACATGTATACTGGCCTCCTGCAGGAAGCACACCTTGAGCACTCAGGGGCCACCCTGGGGAAGACGCAAAATGTGTGTGTGTTGGGGGTTTCAGGGGAGTAAACAGTCCAGGGGCTGCTGGCATACGCAGATGAAGACATATAAATGACCCGGGAAATCAGGGAGGACTGCCTGGAGGAAGCAGTGTCTAAACCAGGACCAAATTTAGCCAGAGGGAAGTGTTTCAGAAGAGGTTCCCTGGCAGGGTCAGTCACAGAGATGCTTCAGGAGTGGGCAGAGTCAGCCTGGGCAGGACCCTGCTGAGAGCCTCTTAGTCCCCTGATGGTGGGCCCTCTGCGGCGGGGCTGTGATGAGCAGCTGGAATGTGGGCCAAGGCCAAGCTCCATCCCTGCTCCTGGAACGGGAGGGTTTCACGCAGAGCTGGCGGTGAAGTCGTTCCCCAATCCTCTGCAGTCTGGGGTTTCCTTACCCTCCGGGCAGTCATGGGACAGCTCCAGGTAGACCCTGTCTCCTGCTGGGAGCTTCTCCCAGGTGATGGTCTCCGGGTGTCAGCCACAGCGGATGCGCTCAGAAGTCTGAAACCCTGTTTCCTGAGCCCACCCTCCCTGCTGCAGCTCTGGCAGGAAGAAGGGCCAGAGGAAGTGCCCCACAGTGGAGCCTCACGTCCAGCCTGGTTTCTGCCTCATGGAGCAGAATCAGGCCGAATGTAAGTGATACACAAGGAAAAACGCGGACCGTGAGCGGGTCCCAGAGCTTGGAGCAAGCCGCCTGCGAGCCAAGCCCTCGGAGTGAGCCTCCGAGGTTTGCTTCCCGTGCTCCCCGAGGGCCCAGCGGGCAGGGCGTCTCCCTCGGCTCCGCGTCTGTGCCCTCGACAGGCCGGCACACAGTGGGTGCCTTGCTGAAGGTAAGGACGAGCCCTGCAGGGTGTGGACTGGGCCCCGGGGGCTGTCCCCTCATCTCACCTCTGCTGGCCAGGGCGCTGCCCCCGCAGCCCCTGACTCCCTCTAGACTCAGAGACAGCACGGGGCTCCCCCTAAAGAGTCAGAGCCGTGTGGGTTAAAACCCCGGTCCTGGGGCCTTCCTGGCAGTCCAGGAGCCAGGACTTCACCTCCAATGTTTGGTTGGGTCTCTGGTTGCGGAGCTAAGGTGGCACTTGCTTGGGCCAAAAAAAAGGAAAACATAAAACAGAAGCAATATTGTAACAAATTCAATAAAGACTTAAAAAACGGTCCACATCAAAAAGTCTTTTTAAAAGAGAAAAGAACAATCCAGACGTTTGACTAAGAGGGCGCCCGGGATGGGCGATTTGGCCTCTCTGAGCCTCAGTTTGTTCATCTGTGAACTGGGGGCGACAGTGACCCCAGCTTGCTGAGAGGCCCGCCTGAGCGGAGGCTCACACATTTTTACTTGTGCAGTTTTCAGCGTGCACTCCTCCATTAGCCCCACTGACTGCACAGAGCCCCGGAACGAGATCAGGGCCCTCTGAAGCACCCCATGGTTCGGTCTCTGCCCCGTGGCAGGCAGGTGAAAGTTCAGGGACAGTAAATAAGCTCACAGGCCAAGTAATGCGAGTGCCACCACCTTTGATCCAGAGGCCCAGCCTTATCTCCTGTCCCTCCCGTCCATCCTGTTTGCCCACATCAAGGCGATGGACGGCGGGTAAACATGGCCCCAGCAGGCTGACCCGCCGAAAGGCAGCGGGGGCAGTGAGGGACAGCCAGGGGAAGCTGGGGACAGCGTGGGGCCAGGCCTGGAGTCAGGGAGCCGAGCCAGCTGCAGGAAAGAGCCCACCCCCCACCTCCAGGGCTGCCGCCCCCAGGGTCACAGACCAACAGAAACCCAGCCCAGCCAGTTACAGACCTGCCGAAGACCCCAGCCCCGCTCCTGGCTCACCCCAGCCCCTTACCCCAGGACCCCACCACCCCCGTGGGACTAAGTGAGCACCCTTTCCTCCACCTGACAACTATTAACCTGGTGTGGTCACTGAGCTAGTCCTGTCTGGGGTGGGGGCTACCACCGTCCAAATCCACGTGGACTCCAGAGCTCACGGCATCCCTCGGCCTCTGCTGAGGGACTGTAGAAGGAAAGGCAGTTGTTTTTGGCCACACGGTGGAACTTCCCTGACCGGGATCGAATCCATGCCCCTGCAGTAGAAGCTCAGAATCTTAACACTGGACCACCTGGCAAGTCCAGAAAAAGCCTTTTGAAGATGTGGACCACCCTCTTCCCCTTTCATAAGGAAACTTCTGATAAACCAGTGTTGGACTCTAGCCACCCCCTGGGTAAACACTTCCTCCCATTGGCCAGAAGTGCAGACCCATCTTCTTTCTTTCCTTGCTGTGGCTACCAGGAAGCTCGGGATCATGTCACCTGACCAGTGTCTCTCTGGTTCCTGAGACACAATTCTCTTCCTCTTCCCTCTAGAATATTCCTGACCTTTTCCTTCCATTTCTGTGTTCTAGTTCTAGTTTTAGTATATGTTTTTTGCAGAAGATTCCCAATGAATAAACAGAATACATATAATTGTGTATACACTCAGCCACTTAACTTTGTAGAATAAATAATTTCCAG
Organism: Cervus canadensis; assembly: GCF_019320065.1. Classification (NCBI taxonomy): domain Eukaryota; kingdom Metazoa; phylum Chordata; class Mammalia; order Artiodactyla; family Cervidae; genus Cervus; species Cervus canadensis. The sequence continues at coordinate 99,857,182 of NC_057390.1, read as the reverse complement.
TTGTGTCCTCAAAACACTGGCACATGCACACAGATGTGCACACACACACGGACGTGCACACACACACACACGGGTGTGCACACACGCACAGACGTGCACACACGCAGTCTTCAGGGTCCTCTGAGCCCCCTTCTGGATTCACTGTGTCTCTAAAGACATGTGTATTACACTCACCCCTGCTACCCTGCTTTCAACACCCACAGCATCCTGCTGGGGCATGAGGAGAGGCTTGGCAAGCAGAAGCCCTGGGCCTGGATCCTGCTTTACCCCCATGAAAGGGAAGACTCGGGGGCCCCTCCCAGCCCCCAGTTACACAACTGGAACATGGGAGTTAGTGACTGCTCCTCTCCAAGGGGAGGGGGGACTCACTGCCCAGACCCCAAGTGCCACGCCTAATCCCTTTCCAGGGAGGCGCACGCCTCCTGGCCCTGGGTTCCCTCTCTGTAGACTCTGACCGAGGGCCTGGGCTGACCCCGGAGAGAACCACATGAAAAGCCAGCCCAGTTCTGGGCACTTCCAGGAGCCTCACTGACCATTTCCTGTGCAATGCACTTCCCCCTTCTCCCCTCCAGACTCGGGTGCCCCGGCCCGCCCTCCCCAAATCTGGGCACCTGATGAGCCCAGTCACGTGGGGACCGTGATGGGGAAACCAGGCCTGGGACAAGTTCAACCCAAGAGGCAGGAGCCGAGGCGTCCACAGCACAGCCCGCCACCCCACGCCCGGCCCCGGCTGGCTCTTCTCCGTGTCCCCGGACCCCGCACGCGGACACTGCGGGCTCCCTGGTGCAGCCTGCCCCCCGCCCCGTCCCCGGTCCCCAAACACAATCCATCCCCAACCCAACTGCAATAAAGGGAGGATAATCCGTATTAATATTAGTTATTGTTATTGATTTCAACTTTAGAGAATTGATTTCCAGTCTGGGCCCCTTTTATGAGGCTCTTTGCAGAAGACGCATGGATGCGGCCCACACTTTCTGGGGGCCAGCCCCCTCGCTGGGCCTGGCCTGCAAAAATCATTGCAGGGACAACAGGGAAGATGGGGGTGAGGAAGCGAGGAGAGAGGCAAGGTGGATGGCCCTGGGGCGGGAGTGTTTCCACTCTGCCCCCCGCCCAGGGCCAACGCTGGGGCAGGGTGACCCTCGTTCATCCAGGGAGCACAGGCTCTAAAAGGCCTGCTTTTCCTCTGTGGCCCCCACGCCACGAGCCTGCTGCCTGCTGGGCTCTCCCCAACCCCAGCTCCCTCCCCTGCCCACACGGAGCCCCGAGTCCCCCACCCCCATTTCTTCCAGAATTCCCAGGGTGGGCAGAGACCCTACTCTGGGCTCCTACCTGCCGCAGCCCTGGCGTGTGCCCGCCAACAGGACGGGCAGAGGAGCCGGGGTCTCATCTTAAGCTGCCTGCAGGTACACATTGCACGCTCCAAGCCTGGAGTTTGCACACACACAGGCTTGTTGAGCGCATGACTGACCGCAAGTGTTTCTGATCACCTACCACGTGCCCGGTCATAGGATCCTGGGATGTCAGAGTTGGAGGACAATCTGACAATGTAGAGACGAGTTAGGGACGACCTCAACCACCCCCTGTACAGATGGGGAAACTGAGGCCCAGGGAAGGGAGGTGACTTTCCCAGGGTCACTTGTTCCCCTCTGTTGCTCTCTGAGCAGACCGCATGTCCTGCCCATGGCCGTCCCGGGAGCATCCCGGGACATCTTTCCGTGGAATCCTCTCACCTACAGGCTTAAAAGTCCTGTCCCACTCCTACCTCTGAACCCACTCCCCCCAGGCCGGCCTCCTGACAGGGGTGGGGGGGCCCCATCTCTCCCCCTCCAGCACCCACTGCTTCAGACTCTAGAAAAGGCTAGAGTTCAAATTACCCTTTGTCTCCAAAGGACAATTTCTTGCAAATGACATAATGCCGGGAATTCATTCATTCTTTCCCTTAACTGTTCATAGACTATTTGAAGAATTCATCAAACCATGGCACCAGAAGTGCCGAACAAGGGTCAGAACATTAAACATGACAAATCCAGGCATTTTATAATGATTTTAAGACCGTGAACACTTCGGCCCTTAAGAAGCACAGAGCAGGTGAGAGCTCCCCAGAGGCGCGGGTGAATCCAGAGCACACGTCCACCGGGTGGGGGGGTGGGGTGGGGAGATGGCTTCCAGAGGGCGAGGCCCTCACCCGACTCCCTGGGGGTTGGGGGCTCCCAGTCCACCCTCGCCCAGCCCTCTGTAGCACGGGTGCCCTCGTTTCTTTGAGAACCTGGCGAAGTCACGGGTCCCCCTCGGCAGCGTGGGTGGTGTTGGGGGGCGTCACCCTGCAGGGCCCGCCCAGCACGCCTCGTGCTTCCCTGGATGCAGGTAGAGCCCGGCTCGCTCACCCGGCCACAGCGCCCAGGGGTCTCCTGCGATCCTCCAAGTCACCCCGGTGAGAGTCAAAGCTGGAATCCGGCCCCAGCTCCACCTGACCCCGAAGTCCAGGTCCCACCCCTGGGAGGCTGCCGCGCGCCCCCCGCCAGGCACCCACAGACAGCCTGGGCAGGGGTCAGGGCAGCGAAGGGGCTCCCTAGGAGGCAGTACGGGTGCTCACCGATAAAGCAGCTCCCCTTTGTCTCGGCCACCTCCCCCGACACCCCCTCCTTCAGACCCCCTTCCTTAGTCACACCCCAGGGGCGAGAGAGGCCCAGCGGCTGGCGCCCGCCCGCCTGCCCGTGGTGGGATGGTTTTGTGCGGTCGTGCGTGGATTCCCTGAGAAGTGGTCACCATTCTCTCCCCTCCACGGCTGAGCCGTAACAGAGAGGACGCTCAGCGTGGGCTCGCCCCAAGCCCAGCCCTCCAACCTCTGTCTGGTCCCCACTGCCGCCCCAAAACCCCCTGGTGCCTAGCGTGGGCACCAGGCCATCTTCTCCGGCCACCTGGGCTGCAGAGTCCTGGCCTCCTGAGTGACTGATAAGTTCTGCCCCGACTTTGCTAACGAGAAGCCGGTGGAGCCCAGCTTCCATCCTCCGGGGTCGCCCCAGCTCCCGACCGGGGCCCACGTGTTATCCAGTGCGGTCACTGCCAGGTGAGGGCTGTCGCCGGGGGCCCGCGCTCCTGCCGAGCAGCACACGGGTCCCGGGGCGGGAGGAGGCTGCCAGGGCCGGCGAGGAGCACCGCAGTAACGACTCCAGGGTGATAAAACGGGTCTTTAAGTAATTATTATCTCAATCCCTCCTTAAAAGCTACATTGGGCAAAATGACTTTAAATATTGTTTTAGCCTATTACCAGCCTATAAATTAATCGCTCACAGCACACAGAGGCGTCGTAAGAGGGTGATTGGGAGAGAGCGGGGAGGTAATTATGCACGAAGCACGAAACTCCCGCAGAAGAGGCATATTTTACACTTAAGTTATAATTAAATTTCGAGGAAGCTCTTCCACCCAGTGCACAAATATAATCTGTGTCAACCTCCCTGAGAGTTGTGACTCTAATCAATGTATTTATTTGCTGTTGGAAGATACGAAGCCGGTAGCCCGTCAAGGTCTGGGCTTCAAATACGGAGGCAGAAAAGGTCCAGAACAGGGTCTCTGCAGCACCTCCACCGAGTCCAGATTTGTGGTTACCAAGCCTAAAACTCCAGACGCTTCCCAGCAACCTGCAGAGAAGAGAAGCAGGCTGAGTGTTCGTGGGTCCGGGGTCAGAGGGCAAGGATGGGGGCACAGGCCCTGCGGGGTCAGGACCAGGAGAGGCGGAGAGCCCAGGGGGCGGCGGGAGTCCGGGGTGGGAAGGACTCCAGACCAGGAAGGAAGGTGTGCAGACGGTGGGCGCTGAGCTGGGGGCCTGGGGGCCTGCCGGGTCAGAGAGCACCACCCTCATCCCAGGGAGACGGAGCCTTCATCATGCTTTAACTGCTCCCCCTAATTAAACAGCAACAGTGCGGTCAACGCTCCCTCCCAGAAAGACGGAGAGACAGGAAGGGTCTGCCCGGCACCCTGGTAGCTCTGCCCAGGACAGCTTTTGCTCTCTTACCCCAAGCAGGCAGATTTCCTGACTGCCCTCCCCGCTGCAGAAGCTGACCACCGCTTAGATCTTGTGCTGAGGTCCTCCAGACCAACGCCCGCCCCTCCTCGGGGCCTCTGCGGAGGGCTCGGACCGCCGTGTGCCCTTGCTGAGGGTTTCCCACGTCCTCAGCACTCTCCGGGGGCGGATCCTCACCTCCATCCCTCAGCAGAAGGGAAGACTGACGCGCCAGGAGGCTGAGGAGCAAGGCCAGCAAGTGGGGGAGCCAGGCTTCAAACCCAACACTTTTGGTCTCACCTGGTACCCACTACCCTCCACCCTTGAGGGGCGGGGGGAGCTCACCCCAGGCCAAAGAGGGAGCAGAGAATCCACCCAGCCCTCCGGGGCAGGGGAAGCCCTGAGCGGTGGTGTCTTAGTCGGCTTGGGTGTCCATAGCAAACTACAGCGGACTGGGTGGCTTAAACAATAGAAATGTATTTTCTCACTTTTGGAGGCCACAGCTCCAAGGTCAAGGTGCCGTCCTTTGGGGGTGGGTTCTGGTGAGAGAGCGCCTTCTGGCTTGGAGGTGGTCGCCTCCTGTCCTCATCATCATATGGCCTCTTGTCTGTGGGGACCGAGAGCACAGGGGTCTCTTCCTCTTCCTGTAGGGACAGCAATCCATCAGATCAGGGCCCCACCCTTACACCCCTCTAACTTTATTGCCCCCCTAAAGGCTGTATCTCCAAATATGATCACTTGGGGGCTGCCCAGGACTACAGGACATGGATTTAGGGGGACACAGTCCAGCCCCAGAACATCAGGGAAGACGCTGCTAAACAGGAGGTGAGGAGTCTCGACCACCAGGGTCATTCATCACAAGACTCTGAGGCCAGGAAACCCCCGACCAGAAGCCAGAAACCACACATTAGGCCCAGACCCAGGACCACGTGGATGGATTACAGACGGGTGGGTGACTGGGGCCGGACAGAACCGGGTAACGGAGTGCAGAAGCACACAGATCACTAACCATTAACCAGATAACCCTGAGCACCCCTTACCACGCATACCAAAGTGCATATCTCCATGGGTTCCCGCATGGAGATCCACCACCGATCAAGCCCCCAGGCATCAAGCCCCACACCCCTCCAGTCACGAACCTCTCCCCTGCAGCCCACCACCTGGTAACCACAGCCCTGACTTCCAGAGTCACGGGCTAGGTTTGCTTGTGTTGAAATCCCTGTCAATGGAATGTGCTCTTTCTCGTCTGGCTCCTTGGGCTCCGCACCCTGAGAGGCGCCCACGCTGTGGCCTGCAGTTTGCAGTCTGTTATTAATACCATCAGGGCTCTGTATGTGGCATGGACCCACGCGGTTAGCTTATCCTTTCTACCTACAACGGACATTCGGGCAGCTGCTAGCTTTTCAGCTCGTTCAAACAGAGCAAACGGCTCGCTCTGTGTATCGCTCTGGGTGGTTCACACACTCGGTGGTGGAATCGCTGGGGTCTTTGGAACCGGCGTGCACTTCCCGGGTGCTCAGTGGTAAAGAATCTGCCTGCCAATGCCAGACACGCAGGAAGCAAGGGTTGGATCCCTGGGTCAGGAAGATGCCCTGAAGAAGGAAATGGCAACCCACACTAGTATCCTTGCCTTGAAAATTCCATGACCGGAGGAGCCTGGAGGCTACCGTCCATGGGGTCACAGAGTCAGACACACAGTTGAGCACACACGCAGGGAACAGGGTGCCCGGCTTTGGAGATAACACCGAGTGGTTTTCCAAGGTGGGTGGACACACCCCCGCCAGCATGCGGAGCGTTCCAGCTGCTTCACATCCTTGCCAGCACAAGCGATCGTCAGGGTCTTGAATTTTAGCCTTTCTGGTGGGAGTCCAGTAGTGCCCACCTGAAGTTTTATTTGCCTTTTTCCTTCATGAATCTTGAGCTTGGGGAGCTTTTCATCTGCTTAGGCGCTACTTGGAAATCCATTTTAAATAAGGACTGTTCAAGAATTCCGCCCCCACTTTTCCACTGGCTGTCTTTATCTTATTGATTGTAGGAGTGTCCTGGACGTGGGTCTTAAGTCACATGAATATATGGCAAATACGTTCTCCAACTCTGTGGCTTGCCTTTTCATCTCCCAGTTGTGTCTTTCGATGAACAGAATTCTTCATTTTAAAGGAATCTATTCTATCACTTTCTTCCTCTAGCCCCTGTCCTCCAGGCTGTTCTCAAAGCAACATGGTCAGGCTCACCTTCTGCATCCTCCAGGTTCCCGCATCCCGGGCTAGCCCCTCTGCTGATCCCGGCGGCTTACTTGGGCTGATCCAGCCTCTCAGAACATCCCCGAGCATTCTGAGCTCCTGTTTGCTGTTCCTCCTTCTGCTGTGACTGCTGGTTTTGTCTGCTTGCTGTCAGAATTAGGCAGAGAAATACCAAGAGATGCCTCCAGTGCTAAAGGTATTTTTCCTGTCAATCCTAAAGGAAATCAACCCTGAATATTCATTGGAAAGACTGATGCTGAAGCTGAAAGCTGAAACTCCTGTACTTTGGCCACCTGATGCAAAGAGCCACCTCACTGGAAAAGATCCTGATGCTGAGAAAGACTGAGGGCAGGAGAAGGGGGAGACAGAGGTTGAGATGGTTGGATGGCATCACTGACTCAATGGGCACAAATTTGAGTAAATTCCTGGAGATGGTGAAGGACAGGGAAGCCTGGCGTCCTGCGGTCCCCGGGGTGGCAAAGAGTCAGACACGAATGAGTGACTGAACAGGAACAGGAGTGTCAAAGCAGCCGCACTGCCTCCTGATGCTCTAGATTGGATACCCCTGCCGGGATAGTCTCTTGGCACAAAAGGAGCTGAAGTGCCTGGTGGCAGGCAGGAGTTCATGTTTTATGAGATTCTCATGGTGTCCCCCAGTGGAAGTGTTCCCCTCTGGGAGGCAGGACTCATGGACCACAGCCTGGAATGGTGGGGATGGAGAAGACAAATTTCCCAAGTAGGTCCCTGGGAGTGATGGTGACCCCAGACCCAGGACTCTGCCCGGCTGGGGCCCAGGATCGCCCTGGAAGATGCCCTTCATCGTCACAGGTAACTTCCCCAGGCCAGGACCGGCTGTGCCTGGCTGGCCCATCTCTTGCCCGGGCCAGCATCTGCCAGACCGCCTAGGTCATAAAGTTTGTTCTTCTTTTTCTGGTTTCTTAAGGTGGAAGGTGAGGTTATCGATTTGCGATCCTTTTTAAGGCAGACACTTACAGCTCTACACTTCCCTGCTGGCGTTGCTTTAATTATATCCCTTATGGTTTTGCTTTGCTGTGTTTTTGTCTCCATTCTCCTCAAAGCGTTTTCTTATTTCCCTTGTTCTTCTTTGATCCATTGGCTATTTAAGAGTGTTTTATTTAATGCCCACAAAACTGTGACTTTTCCAAATTTCCTTCTGCTATATATTAATTTCTAATTTCATTCCATTGTGGTCAGAGCACATATTTTGTATGATTTCAATCTTCTTAAATGGACTGAGACACACGTATGCTGTAATATATGGTCTGTCCTGGAGAATGCTCCATGTGCCCTTGAGAAGAATGTGTATCCTGCTGCTATAGGATGGGTTGTTCTATAGATATCTGTTGGGCTACTCTGCTAGATGGTTTTCTTGAAGTTTTTAATTTCCTTGCTGATTTTCTGTCTAACTGTTAAGTCCATTATTGAAAGTGGAGTATTGACGTTTCCAACGACTATAGTTGAACTCTCTACTTCTCTCAGTTTGGTCTTTTTTTTTTTGCTTCATGTTTTTGGGGCTCTGTTTCCAGGTGCATATATGTCTGCAATTGTTGACTTTTTCATGGATTGAGGCTTTCACCATTTTTTGTCCTTCTTTGTCTCTAGTAACGACCCTTTTGTCTGATGTTAGTGTAGCCGCTCCAACCCTCTTTTGAATACGGTTTTCATGAGCTACGTGTCTCCATCCTTTTAGGTTCAGCCTATTAGTGTCTGGTTCTAAAGTGAGTCTGCTCACCGAAACTCCCAGCCGGCGAGGGAAGGTAACTGTTTGCTGCCCACGAGCATGTAGACCCCAGGCTGGTTGGAACCTGCAGATGGATGATGGTAACTCCCTGGTAGCCCAGTTGGTAAAGAATCCGCCTGCAAACAGGAGACCCCGGTTCGATTCCTGGGTCGGGAAGATCCGCTGGAGAAGGGAAAGGCTACCCACTCCAGTATCCTGGCCTGGAGAACTCCATGGACTGTATAGTCTGTAGGGTTGCAAAGAGTCGGACACAACTGAGCAACTTTCACTTTCACATTCAACTCCTACTTGCCTCACCACCAACTCATCAGAAGAATGTCCAGGAGCTGAAAACACCCTCTTAGAACAATTACTATAAAACTTCTCACTACTCTCTCTAGGTTGGGACACACAGTTCTGAGGGCATCAACCTGCTGTGGCCCCCTTTTGCCCGGTAAAACAGTAAAGCTATTCTTCTCTGCTTCACCACCATAAATAAATAAATAAAATGAGTCTATCAGAGACAGCACATCATTGGTCATGTTATTTTATCCAGTTTACTAATCTCCATCTTTTAATTAAAGAGTTTAAATCTGTTTACATTTAATCTAATTATTTATAATAAAGAACCAACTTCTGTCATTTGGCGATTTGTTTTCTCCACATCTTTTTTTGTCCCTCAGTTCCTCCATCACAGCTTATTTTTATGTTAAATATTTTCTAGAGTATTATTTTAATGCCATTGTAATCTCTTTCACTTCATTTTTGAATTATTTTCTTGTGGTTGCCCTATGAATTATAATCAGTATCATAATTTATAACAAACCGGTTTGGATTAATAACAACTTATTTTTAATCATATACTAAAGTCGCTCTTCTTTATCTCTATAAAGGTCTGTATAATCAAAGCTATGGTTTTTCCACTAGTCATGTATGGATATGAGAGTTGGACTATAAAGAAAGCTAAGTGCTAAAGGCACTTCGAAGTGCAGGCCTTTGAACTGTGGTGTTGGAGGAGACTCTTGAGAGTCCCTTGGACTGCTAGGAGATCCAACCAGTCCATCCTAGAGGAAATCAGTCCTGAAGATTCATTGGAAGGACTGATGCTGAAGCTGAAGCTCTAATACTTTGGCCGCCTGATGGAAAAGACCCTGATGCTGGGAAAGACTGAGGGCAGGAGGAGAGGGGGTGACAGAGGATGAGATGGTTGGATGGCATCACCGACTGGACGGACATGAGTCGGAGCAAACGCTGGGAGCTGGTGGAGGACAGGGAAGCCTGACGTGTTGCAGACCATGGGTTTACAGAGAGTCGGACCCCAGGGAGCGACAGGACAAGGACATGACTCCCGGGTGTGGGACACGGGCTAGGGAGCACACACTCCGTCGCACGGGCTGGGCTTAGTGCTCCAGCGCAGGTGGGACCGGTTCCCGACCAGGGACTGAACCCAATCCCCTCAGGGCAAAGCAGATTCTTTACCACTGGGCCGCCAGGGAGGTCCCTGTCCTCTCTTCTTTAGACACAGTTTCCCTTAGCTGATCCAACATATTTAAATTGCGGATATAGAGTCTTTGTCTAAAAAGTCTAATATCTAGGCTTACTCAGCCATCGAGTATAATGATGTCGTTTTTTCCCGCATATGAGCCATACTTTCTTTTTTCTTCGCAGGCCTTGTAGTTTTTATGTGAAAACCGGACAGAGTGTTATAACGTGGCAACTCTGGAAAACAGACTCTCTCCCTTCCCCAAGACTTGTCGTTGCTGTCCCTTCTTGTAGTTGGGATTTTTTTAAGAAACCTTTCTGTAGAGTCTATATTATTTGCCATGTGTAGACCCTGAAAGCTCTGTTTTGTTGGCTTATGGTCCGGTACTGATTGGACAGAGATTTCCCTGAAGGATCGGAATTCCAGTCCTTGGCAAGGGGCTCTGCGTGTTTAGGGCCGAGCCTTCAGGGCCGAGCCGGCGGCTTCCCGCTCAGCCTTCGGCTTCGCTTCCTGCTGCTGCCAAGGCAGTGTCAGCAGGTGAGGGCTCAGGGCCTGCTCTTCTCTCGGGAGGATGTGCGCTCCGCCCTCCAGGCGCCTGGGAACACCTCCAAGCTTTCCAAAGCCCTAAGGACATCTCACTGGGAAAGACCCTGATGCTGGGAAAGACTGAGGGCCGGAGGAGAAGGGGCAGCAGACGGTGAGAGGGTTGGACGGCTCCATGGGCACGAGTTCGCGCAAACTCCGGGAGATGGTGAAGGACAGGGAAGCCAGGCGTGCTGCAGTCCATGGGGTCACACAGAGTCAGACACGACTGAGTGTCTGGACAGCAAGGACATCTCATTTCTAGCCTTTCCTCCCAAACTTTGTGATGAGTGTATTGCTTCCCCCACGGTTATCACCTCCAGCAGCCGTCAGCTAATGCTTTCAGCACACACCCTGTGTGCTGCCTGAGCTCGAGGCCAACTCTGAGTTAGATGAAACACAAACAAACCTCTGGGCTGGCCTTCCAGAGAACACAGGACAAGTCAGAACAAATAACTGATCACGATTCTTTGGGAATGAGGTCTGTTCCACATTTACCAGTATTGCAACGCGAGCTACCACTGAGCTGAAGGGGCGGGGGGAGACTATCAAATGAATTGATTTGACTGAGAATCAGCTATTTTTCTTAAGTAAATCCCTCAATTGCTGTAAGCCTTTGGTTAATTTCCAAAGTTCTGGGGGGATGAAAAAGTAGATTTTAACAGTTTTTGCCCCTTTTTAATTGTTCTACAGAATTCAGAGTTCCTCAGCCACAACTTTTGCTGCCATCATCCCGGACTTCATCTTAAATTGATGAGCAATCAGGTTGTCACTCTTTCTCCCATCCACTGACCACAGCCAGTAATAGCACCGGATTCCGCAGTCCTTATGCTGACTCTCTCTCCCCAGACGGCAAACACTTGAGGTATTGCATGCACCAGTGCAGGACGCCAGCCCAGCCCCCCACCGGATAACATTTTAACAGTCACACCACGGCCACCTGCCGGAGTCTTCACCCATCGCCTACTGCCCGGCTCCAAAATCCCATTTTAAAATTTTCTCCCTAGCGCCACTCTCAGTACAAACAGTCTTCAGTCGGGCTCTCCAGGAGACAGACTCCAAGGTGGAGATTTGCACGCAGGGGAGAAGACCTGTGAGAGACGGAGGGACGCAGGACGGGGCAGAGAGCAGGCTGCAACGGAGGCCGCGGTTGACCTCGTGGGAGGCTCTGGGGCGGGGATAGCCCCTTTAGAGATGTCCACGGTCAAAGCAAGAGGCTGGGACTCCATGCTCCCATGCCCACCAGGCTTGGATGCAGACCTAAACTGGGGCGAGGCAGCCTGCTTCGGGCGAGGCAATTCTGGAGACGCGCTCAGCTGCAAACCGTCAGCAGGCCCCGCTGCCGGCAGCGTGCAGAACGGGAACTCCTGAGGCGCAGGCCTGGGCCTGCGTCGGGACACCCACTCCTGCCGTTCAGCTGCTGCCGGGCGGTCCCTTCTCCCGCCGGGGGCCCCGGGGAACCCCGGGGAACCCCAGGGACACCCCAGCCCCTACTGGTGCTACTCTGTGTTGCCTCCCCCTCTTGTCTGGGCTGTCTGCCCTTCCAGCACCCGTGGGGCTTGTTCCCCACACTAAACTCTCTGCTCAGCCATCCTGACATGGGCTCTGCCCATAACTAGGTCACAGCTCAGTCCACTGCTGAGACCCCGTCAACACGGATGTGTTTACGCAGCGTCACCCCGCAAGTTTTCAGCAGGATGAGATCAGAACCCAGGCCCCCTGCCCCCCAGCCTGGGGGCTCTCTTGCCTTGCCCTGGCTTCCTCAGCCCCCGAGGAAGGTCACCAATGCAGACCTCCACGTGCCACTGGGGCATCCGATGGCCTGGAGAACCAATCTTAAACACTTGGACAGTCAAGAGCAGCATGCAGAGAGGAGCTGACGCCTGATGGCGAGGTGGCTTTATCCTTCTTTATCCCTCTTGGATGGGTGTGTGGGAATCACACCCGCTGCCCCATGCCCCAGAGAGGCTGCGCTGGCGGCCAGCCTGGAGGGACAAAGATGCCCTTGTTGGGTTTCAAGCTTCCCCCAAAGGAGAGAAATTCCAGGGGGCGGACTTCTGAAACCCTCCTGCAGGGAGGGAGATGGAAAGAGGCCTCCTTCCTCCCTCTCTCCCCACTGCCCTGGGCTGACTCAAACATCCTTCCCTCAGTGGAACGACTTCTTCACATGATAAAGGAAATACATGCTCACTGTGAAAATATAAACAAGTAAGTTTGAGCAAGTCATAGTGTGTGAATTACAGAGTGTCATTGCCCCACCAAGCCCCAAGCTCTGGAGAGGGTCCAGTTAACACACGGGCATGTGGCCACTGAGGTTTTCACTGCGCCTGGAAAGATGCTGTTTCTGCAGCCGCCAAGCAGGGCAGGGAGAGCTGAGTAAGAACCTGGGCTTTCAAGTCAGAGGGACCTGCCTGGGACTCCCAGCCCTGCCACCACTTCTGTACCTTTGCAAACCTGTAAGGTGAAGACAGTCACACCGGCCTCGCTAGGGCACGAGAATTCAAAGTGCTAATGTTGTTGTTCGCTTGCAAGGTCGTGTCCAACTCTTTGCAACCCCATGGACTGCAGCACGCCAGGCTTCCCTGTCCTTCACTATCTCCCGGAGTTTGCTCAAACTCATGATCATTGAGTCAATGATGCCATCCAATCATCTCATCCTCTGTCGTCCCCTTCTCCTCCCACATTCAATCTTTCCCAGAATCAAGGTCTTTTCCAGTGAATCGGCTCTTCCCATCAGGCGGCCAAAGTATAGGAGTTTCAGTTGCAGGATCAGTCCTTCCAACGAATATTCAGGGTTGATTTCCTTTAAGATTGACTGGTTTGATCTCCTTGCAGTCCAAGGGACTCTTAAGAGTCTTCACTAACACCACAAGTCAAAAGCATCAATTCTTTGACCCTCAGCCTTCTTTATGACCCACCTCTCACATCCACGCATGACTACTAGAAAAACCACAGTGTTGACTAGACGGAATTTTGTGGGCAAAGAGATGTCTCTGCTTTTTAATATGCTGTCTAGATTTGTCATGGCTTTTATTCCAAGGAGCAAGCGTCTTTTAATTTCATTCAATGTGTGGATGCAGCTAAAATGCTAAACAGAGAGCCGGGCATTTGCCAAGGTCTCTTCTGAGATTCCAGTTCGAGTCCAAAACCCTCCGTCCTGACCCCACCCTCGTCTGTCGTGCCCAGGAGTGCAGAGGAGGGAGGGGAGGGCAGGGCTGACCCCTGAGGGGCGGCTCATCCTTCTGCCCACCAGGGAAGGTTTGGGCCTGGGGAGGGGGGCCCTGCCGGTCACGAGGCTCCAGTGCACTGTCCAGGGCTCCTCACAGATCACGGCTCAGAGAAGCGGCTGTCTGCTGGCATGGAGGTCCCGCATGGGGAAGGCGTTCCGCAGGCAAATGCAGGTGGGACTTGGGGGTCAGGCAAAGTGAGACTGGGCCTTCAGCACAGAACCCCTCCAGGCCCCAGGGTCTCACCCTCCACCCCTTTGTTCTCGGTTCTGGATCTGCCTTTTTTTCAGAATAGTTTAAGATTTGCAGCAAAACTGAGATGTTTGTAGAGTTCCCATCTCCCCGCCCCCAGTTTTCCTAATTATTAGCCTCTTACATCTGTGTGGGGCGTTGGCTACAATTAATCAACTGATACTGATACGTTGTTAACTAGAATCATTCTTTATTCTGCTTTCTTATTTTTCGCCTGACATCCATCTCTGCCCCTGGACCCCATCAGGGACCCCACAGGGTCACCACGTCTCCCTGGGCTCCTCTGGGCAGGGACAGCTTCTCGGACTTGCCTTGTTCTCGTGAATTTAGCAGTTTTGAGGGAGGCTGATCAGGTTTTTGTAGAATGTCCCTTAACTGGGGTGTCTCGTGGTGAGACTGGGGTGGGTGATGGGCTTGGGGAGGGAGACCGCAGGGGTGGGGTGCCCGTTTCAGCCGTCCTACCGGGGGAGCCTGCTGCCGCCGGGACTCGTGACCTTGGCCCCAGGCAGAGGCCCCATCCCCCCTGCAGGGTCCTTTCCCCTCCGTCTGCACTCTTAGACCCCCCAGGGCCCCTGTCTTGGGGCCGCCCTACAGAACGGTGCACTATGGCAATGCCAAGCCCGTTCGAGCCTGGCACACAGTAGGTGCCTAATTAACCGTCTCTGAGCCGAATGGGGCAGGGAGATGAAACCCCCGCTGTCAGCCTCATTAGGAGTGAAGTTTTCCCTTGATCCTTGATTGGAGTCCCTCTCAGCTTGCGGTCTAATTAGGCTCAGCTGCTCCCTCGAGCCTGTCTCGTTGGCTCGCTTGCCCACAACTTGGGGAGCTCCCAAGGCCCCCCCTCCCAGCCTCTCTGCCCACCCAGGGGAAGCGCAGCCCCAGCTGAGGGGCATCCGGCTCGCCCACAGACGCCCTGTTCTCAGCCCCACGTGGACCTCACAGTCGCCCCGGCACACAGAGATCCCCATGAGCCAGTGAGGGGTGACGCCCGTGGCCAGGACCGCCCCCGCTCCGCCCCGCAGCCCCAGGGCCCTGGGACTCTGGAGCCCTCAGCGCCTTCCCTACTCCGGCTGGCTCTGTTTTCCATGGCCTGGGGTCCACAAAAGTCCATCAGCGCAGCCTGTGAGCCTGTGGCGAGCCCCCGTCCAAGCTGCACAAACCCCCTCCCCAGTGACTGCAGAGGTTCAGAGAGGGACGAAGCCTGCACCGGGCCCCACCTGCACAGGGGGACACCAGCCCCGCCCAGCGAGTGGGGAAGCCCCTCATTGCCATAACCGAGCAGAAGCCAGAACACGTCCGGTGGAAAGAGGGAGGGGCTTTGCCAGTCCTGGTGAGCTGTGCATCCTGGCATGGGGCAGGTCCAGGCAGGGTGGGGGATGTTACGATTGTTTAGCGTCTGTATCCAACTCATTTGTGGCCCCAGGGACTGTAGCCCTCCAGGCTCCTCCATCCATGGGATTTTTCCGGGTAGGAATGCTGGAGTAGGTTGCTATTTGCTTCTCCAGGGATATTCCCAACCCAGCGATCAAGCCCACATCTCCTGCATGCAAACAGGTTCTTTACCGCTCAGAGAACAGGGATGGGCTTGCCCTAAGCAGCATGGGAGGGGCCTCCCTCAGGTGGTTTGGACAGAAGCCCCCACTCCACTCGTCCAGGCCAGGAGAGGGGTGGGGCTCCCCCGGGGGTCTCCTTGAACTCTCCTATTTCATGAGCTGCAGGGGGGTCTCTTTAAGGGCATAGTTCAGGGGACACCAGCCAACCTCACCCACAGAAGGAGAGGGGCAAAGAGGAGTGCTGACAATGCCCCGGAGCTGCCCGCCTTCACCTTCGATGGCTCCCTAGTGCCCGGGAGATCCGTACCCGGTCCAGCAGGTACATGAGGGCTGCCCGAGGCCCCCTGACGGCCCCACCTGGGGTGACGCTGCCTCCACGCCGTCACACCTGTGTGCCTTCTGCAGGGTCACCCCGCTCGGGGCCTCCAGCTACTGCCTCAGTTACCCCTAAAGTCTCCACCCTGCTGCGGGGGCTCCAGTTACTGCCGCAGGTCCTACCCCTAAAGCTTCGACGCTGTGCCCATCATGCTCACTGCGGGTTTTAAAGATAAGTTCCTCCAAAACAGGGACCGTGCTGACGGCCACAGGCCGGCCATGGCCGTGGCCCGCTGGTGGCTCATAGGCAGGTGCTCACTGGACTGGGAGGTGACCTGGCCTCGGGCGGGACTGAAGGCAGCTCAGACGGCGACCCCCATGTTACAGGGGAAACTGAGGCAGAGAGAGAACCCAGCTGGTTAGTTGTCCACATCTGTCCAGCCCAGAGCCAAGCCCAGATTGAGCCTCGGGCTCTGCCCCCCAGGAGGAGGAGGTGACCCTAGCAGCATGCAGAAGGGGAGCTCCGCACCCCAGGAATGTCCAGACCGGCTACACTCCATGGCCGACAGCCCAGAGCCTGGCTCCATGGGGGCCTGACCAGAGCCGCCCGCTCTAGGAGGTCACAGGGAGGGGCAGGCTGCCCGGCGGGATGGGGTGGGGGAGGGCTCCCCCGGGGGGAGGCCTGGCCAGAACCGCAGCCCCTCGCTGCCCCCCAGGTGCGAGTCACACTGGCCCGCGTCTCTCCTGGACGCCCACGGGCCAGAGAGGGTCTCTGTGGCCGCTGTCAGGGAGTCTGGGCCTGAGGGGGCAAGGTGGGAGGGCAGGAGGGGGCCGGCAGTGCTCCGGACGGGCAAGCCCACCCCCACCATGGGCTGCGGGGGACCCTGAGCTGGACCCCCAGCCTCTCTGAGCCCACGTCCTTCCGCAGAAGGGCAGCGGCAGCCAGCCAGTCCGCGGGCACGGGGAGAGAAGTCCAATGGGATTTTAGTCCCAAGCCCAGGGTGCAGCCCCCCGGGGCAGAGTGGCCGCGAAACGCGGGGGGCGTGGGGGCAGGAAGTGAGGCCAGGACAGCCCCTCCTCCTGGTCCCCGCAGAGGGCAGCCCCAGGCCCTCCCCCCGGGGGACATCCCCAGCCCCCGGGAGCCCCTCCAGCACACGGCCCCCTCTTCTGGGAGGGGCAGTCCTGCGGGACAAGTGCGGGCTGCGCTGGAGCCTGGCTCAGGTCCCCTCGCTGCCCCCAACTCTCGTCCCCATCTGCTCCCCGGCTCCGCACCAGTGGGCTGAGACCCGAGGACCCCTGCCCCCGGCCCCCCTTGAGGCCCCGCTCTGGGGGCGCACATGGCAACACCCAGCGAACCCGCAGAGAGATGGACACGGCCCCCACGCCAGGGGCACAAGCTGCAGAGCGGGTGAGTCCCCAGGCTTCGTCCTGCTTTGGGCCCGGTAACCCCATCCCCCCCGGCTCGTATGGATGGGGAAACCGAGGCCCAGCAAGGGCTCCAGCCCGGAGAAGCCCGGCCTCCTCTGAGCCCAGGCTCTGACCTCTGCCCTGGGCACACCCCCACTCCCTGATCCCCCAGTTCTGGGGAGCTGGGGCAGGAGAGGCCCCAAGTCTGATCTCGAGGCCGCTTGAACCCAGAGGTCGGCTTTGAGGGACAGGGCCTGAGGCGCCTTCCTTCGTTTTCTTCTGACCAAATTCACAGCTTCCTGTTGCCAAGATAAATGCCTCCGAGAGGCCCATCCCCACAGCGACAGTGCCAGCTCGGATGAGCTTCGTGTGAATAAACCAGAAGCAGGCGGAGGAAATACCCCCACAGTTTCGCCACGACGCCAGGGTATGGACATTTGGGGGAAATGTGTGAAGGGCGGACTCTGGTTCCGGAATAAAGCTCCCCGGGGACCCCACAGACTGAACTCATTCTGGGGACTCAGCAGCCTGCAGGCGGAGCCCAGGGCAGGAGGGTGCGCAGCCAACAAGGCCCAAGGTGCCCACGGCCTGAGTCACCGTCGAGGACACACGGGCGCCCGAGGCCCAAGCCAAGGCTGGGGCGGCTGCAGCCCTCACCCTCTCCTGGGAGCGCGCTGGGCCTTGGTTCACCTGCCCGTCTAGTGGAAGCACCAGCAGTTGCTGGAACAGCCCCGGGGGCGCGCAGGAGGCCAGCCTCGGGGTGTGGGTGTCTGGCTCGTTGGGGACCTCAGTGTCACTGACTTTCCTCACAGTGCTCGGCCCCGTGGACTGGCCACGAGCCTGTCTCTCCTGCATCGCGGTGAGTCAGTGACTCGGAAAGCCCGCCGTTTGGGGCTGCCTGTGTCGGCATGGCCAAGAGCGGCCGCCCCTCACCCTCCTGGGTGCCCCCGCCCGCACGGCTCTTTGTCCACTGGCCGGCAGGGCGGGCGCAAGGTGGGTGGAAGATGCGCCCCCGGCCTGGCCGAGACGGGCCCCCGCTCCAGGTCACTAGTCCCGCAGCCGCGCACAGCTGGGGCAGGGGCGCGTCCAGGGCACCAGGCAGGCGGGCAAGGTGGAGGGGAGGACAGAGAGGGGTGCGGGCAGAGGGTGCTGGGGAGTTGGGGCGAGAGCCGGGGGCAGGTCTTGGGGGCTGTGCCGCCAAGGAAACGGGGTCAAGAAGCCAAAAGCAGGGCCAGAGTCCGGCCCGGAACCACAGCCCATCCCTCGGGACACCGGACACACTCCCCACCCCGGCCCAGGCCCTGGGCCCCCGGTGCCAAGGAGAGGCGTTGGGGGGAGCTACAGCCCAGGAGCGGGGAGCCCAGACCCTCCCAGAACATCCCAGGACCCACCACAGGAACAGGGACAGACAGATGTCTACAGCAGGCTATGAAGAGCCCGTTGAGATTAGTAACAAGTGGATCCCAGATGCTGGGAAGACAGTGCCCACCCTGGCCCAAGAGTGACCATCACTGAGGGCCCTGCCAGTTTCTGGGACCTGGGAGGCCCACATGGGGGACAGGGTCACGTGGGGGCAGGGCCACGTTGGGGGCAGCCACGTGGGGGACAGGGTCACGTGGGGGACAGGGTCACGTGGGGGACAGGGCCATGTGGGGGACAGGGTCACGTGGGGGACAGGGTCACGTGGGGGACAGGGCCACGTGGGGGACAGGGCCACGTGGGGGCAGGGTTTTAGGGGGGCAGAGCCACACTGGCCCTCGGCAGCTCGCAGCGGGCTCGCCCCTCACCCATGGCCGGGTCGCAGCCCCACCTCTAAGACTGATGAGAATGGCAGCTGGAGGCCTCAGTGGGCCTCATGCAGGACCCAGGCCCCGGAACACGGGGCCTCTGAAGGGTTTTCCGAGGTCCCAGGGCCTCTGGAGGCGGGATCAAGGTGGTGGTGGTCCACACGTGTGGACCCAGCACGTGCCTCACTAAGCGCTGCCCGACCTCGGCCCCTGGATGCCCCGGGACCCCTCGGGCCCCGATTCCAGCTCCACTTCACACCCCAGGAGATGGAGGCCAGGGGAGCGGATACGACTGCACCACCGGGCTCCTCTGGGGTAGGCTGAGCCCCAGGCCCCCACGACCTTGGCCTGAGGCCCCCCGACCCTGCCTCCGTCCCCCGCCCAGGGCCACACCCAGAGAGACCAGACTACAGTGGGGGAGTCCGTGAGGGGCAGGAAGCCCCAGGTGGTTCGGACACCCAGGCCCCGGGAGTAAGTGGGAGCTGGGGAGTGGACCCCGACTGGGCGCCCTGGAGGTGAGCAGCAGCCAGGCACGGGGCCTCTCAGGGCGGGCGCCCTGGGCAGGAGACCACCAAGCCGGGCGAGGAGGGGGACACAGTCCGCTGGGCAGGGGAGGTAGGCGCCCCCTCAGGGGTCATGCCCAGGGCAGAGGGGTGCAAAAGGAGGCAGGGGGTGCGCTCAGCTGGGTCCCGGGGGCCTCCGCATGTCCTCAGAGGGCGGGGGGCAGAAATGGAGGCTCTGAGGGGTGCAGCCAGATCTGCATTCTAGAAAGAGCCTCCAGCCACAGTGGGAAGGACGGGAAGGGGCAGCCAAAGGCGAGTGACTGCTGGAGCTGACGGGTCCTTGGGGCAGAGCTGAGGAGGCCGAGCAGTCAGCGTTCGGAGGACCCTTCCTCCTTAGTTAGCGGGGGTTATCAGGGTCACTGGGACGAGAGGATGGAGCTCTCCTGCCCTAGACGGGACCCCCCCCCTCCGTGAGAGGCCCCAGAGGTGGGGAAGGGTCCGCAGGGGTCCTGCTTTTCCAGTTCTCTACAGGCCCCAAAAGGATCCACGTGCCAGGTCCGAAGCCGGGCATCCCGTGGCGCCCCACCCAGGAAACGGGTCCGGGCACAGCGCCCACCGGCTGGGGGAGGGGATGCTGAGCAGCGCAAGAGGGAGCCGTGTGTGGGGGGCCCGGAGGGAGGGCAGCCCTGACCCCCGGGGGTCAGGAAGGAGGCCTGTGCAGAACCGCTGCCCCTCCCGCTGGTCCCGGAGCCCCAGACACGGGCACCCGGGCGGGCAGCTGCGGGCCTGCCGTCTGGGGGTGGGCTGTGTTCGCCCGTGTCCTCCACCTCCGAGGAGGAAGCCCGCCGGCCTCGCCAGCGAAGTTTTGCGGGAGTCTTCAGCCGAGCCTCCTCTGAGTGCCTGCCCCAACCCTGGGCCCCGCTGGGCGGCCACTGCCCCTCCAGCGAGGAAACCGAGGTGCAGGGAGCAGCCCCCTGTGGCTACACAGGCCCGTCTGCCCCGAGGCCCCGGGCTCCCCACATCAACGCCGTGCGGGCCCCACGCCGCAGCCCGGAGGAGCGGCCGGTGGGTTCAGGTGGGCGCCAGCCCCCACAGACATCGGCCCCTAGCTCAGAGGTCCTGCCTCCAGGACTGACACTGACCAGGGCCCCTGGAGCTGGGCAGGCCAGCCCCCTGCTCCCGGGACAGGCCGGGGTCACACCACACTCCAGGGAGCAGGGCGGGGGGCGCCTGGACAGCTGGGCCGGAGAGCAGAGCCTCGGCCCCTTCCCAGGGGGTGGGGGGCGCTGGGAGCGTCCCGAGACCCTCCGGCCCCTGCCCAACACACACCGAAGCTGCTTCCTTTCCGGGGAAGCCATGGGGCAATTTTAAAAGAGAAAACCTTCTTGTGAACCAAGAGGATAGCAGCGTGAGGGCTCGGGCAGGCAGGCGGACGCTTAGGGCCCGGAGCCGGGGCGGGGTGTGGAGGAGGAGGCCCGGCGGGCTTCTGGGCCTCGTGCGCCCAGCATCACGGCGTGGGCTAAGGCGCTAAGGCCATGCCCCGCTGGGGCTGGGTGCCCTCTTGCATAAGCACCCCTGGCAGAACCTGGTCCCTTCCCACCTGCACGGGGCGGGGGCCCCGGGAAAGGAGGAAGTGGAGGTGGGCGAAGAGGCGGATGGAGGCCATCTGGGCAGGCAGAGCCCTGGGTTCCCGGGCACAGGGCAGGGTGGGCCGGGGTGAGGGACGCAGACACCCAGATGGGACGGGCATCGTCAGAGGCCTCGCAGTGAACAAGCATCCAATTCGAGGTCAGAAGCCTGCCTGCCGTGGTCGTGGGGAGCGGGCATGGCCCTCTGACCACCAGTGGTCCGGCAGTCCGCGCCGCGCCCCCCAGGTGGGCCAGAGCTGCATGGCGCTGGGCTCCTCTGCAGGCCCAGGGCCCCCTCCCCGGGGCAGGGCCTTGGCACACCCAGGATCTGTGGATTCGGGGCCCCAAGGACCTTCTTCCTCAAGTGCGTTCAGCCCCAACCCTTCCAACTGGGATCTCCATGTTGCTCTGAGGCTGAGGCTGAGCTTCCAGGCTTCTCTCTGCTGAAGTGCAGACTCAAAACCGGGGCCCTCGGCCACGGCCCCTCATGGCCACCAGGGGCAGAGCCCCAGAAGTAAAGTTCCTGTGTCTTCTCCCAGAACACCTGGCCCTCCAGGCCTAGACGGAAGGACCTTCCGCACACCAGGTCTTAAAAAGCCTCTCTCTCATTTCTTATTATATTGAACACTTTTTTCTTGTTTTTTTGTTTTTTGGCAACTTGTGTATCTTCTTTGTGAAGTGTCTGCTCAAACTTTTTGCCCATTTTGTTGCATGATATTGTTGGTATTTTTATTATGGAACTGTACAGGATCTTCCTAGATCCTGGATAGTATTTCTCTGTCAGATCCACCTTTCGTGACTATTGCCTCCATACCTAATGAGCAAATGTTTAAATTCTGACGAGATCTAATTTAACTTTTTTTATCTTTTCAGTTCAGTTCAGTCGCTCAGTCGTGTCCGACTCTTTGTGACCCCATGGACTGCAGCACGCCAGGCCTCCCTGTCCATCACCAACTCCTGGAGTATACCCAAACTCAAGTCTGATGAGTCCATGATGCCAACCAACCATCTCACCCTCTGTCGTCCCCTTCTCCTCCTGCCCTCAATCTTTCCCAGCATCAGGGTCTTTTCCAATGAGTCAGCTCTTCACATCAGGCAGCCAAAGTATTGGAGTTTCAGTTTCAGCATCAGTCCTTCCAATGAACACCCAGGACTGATCTCCTTTAGGATGGACTGGTTGGCTCTCCTTGCAGTCCAAGGGACTCTCAGGAGCCTTCTCCAACACCACAGTTCAAAAGCATCAATTTTTCAGCGCTCAGCTTTCTTTATAGTCCAACTCTCACATCCATACATGACCACTGGAAAAATCATAGCTTTGACTAGATGGACCTTTGTTAGCAAAGTAATGTCTCTGCTTTTTAATAAGCTGTCTAGGTTGATCACAGATTTTCTTCCAAGGAGCAAAGGACTTTTAATTTTATGGCTGCAGTCACCATCTGCAGTGATCTTGGAGCCCAAGAAAATAAAGTCTGTCCTTGTTTCCACTGTTTCCCCATCTATTTGCCATGAAGTGATGGGGCCAGATGCCATGATCTTAGTTTTCTGAATGTTGAGTTTTAAGCCAGCTTTTTCACTCTCCTCTTTCACTTTCATCAAGAGGAACTTTAGTTTCCTCTTCACTTTCTTCCATAAAGGTGGTGTCATCTGCATATCTGAGGTGACTGATATTTCTCCCGGCAATCTTGATTCCAGCTTGTGCTTCATCCAATCTGGCATTTCTCATGATGTACTCTGCATATAAGTTAAATAAGCAGGGTGACAATATACAGCCTTGACATACTCCTTTTCCTATTGGGAACCAGTCTGTTGTTCCATGTCCAGTTCTAACTGTTGCTTCCTGACCTGCATACAGGTTTCTCAGGAGGCAGGTCAGGTGTTCTGGTATTCCCATCTCTTTCACAACTTTCCAGTTTGTTGTGATCCACACAAAGGCTTTAGCACAGTCAATAAAGCAGAGATAGATGTTTTTCTGGGACTCTGGTGCTTTTTCAATGATCCAACGGATGTTGGCAATTTGATCTCTGGTTCCTCTGCCTTTTCTAAAACCAGCTTGAACATCTGGAAGTTCACGGTTCACGTATTGCTGAAGCCTGGCTTGGAGAATTTTGAGTGTTACTTTGCTAGCCTGTGAGATCAGTGCAACTGTGTGTAGTTTGAGCATTCTTTGGCATTGCCTTTCTTTGGGAAAGGAATGAAAACTGACCTTTTCCAGTCCTGTGGCCACTGCTGAGTTTTCCAAATTTGCTGGCATATTGAGTGCAGCACTTTCACAGCATCATCTTTCAGGATTTGAAATAGCTCAACTGGAATTCCATCACCTCCACTACCTTTGTTTGTAGTGATGCTTCCTAAGGCCCACTCGACTTCACGTTCCAGGATGTCTGGCTCTAAGTGAATGATCACACCATCGTGATTATCTGGGTCATGAAGATTTTTCTGCATAGTTTTTCTGTGTATTCTTGCCACCTTTCTTAATATCTTCTGCTTCTGTTGGGTCCCTACCATTTCTGTTCTTTATTGTGCCCACCTTTGCATGAAATGATCCCTTGGTAGCTCTAATTTTCTTGAAGAGATCTCTTGTCTTTCCCATTCTATTGTTTCCTCTATTTCTTTGCATTGATCACTGAGGAAGGCTTTCTTATCTCTCCTTGCTATTCTTTAGAACTCTGCACTCAAATGGGAATATCTTTCCTTTTCTCCTTTGCCTTTAGCTTCTCTTCTTTTCTCAGCTATTTGTAAGGCCTCCTCAGACAACCATTTTGCCTTTTTGCATTTCTTTTTCTTGGGGATGGTCTTGACCACTGCCTCCTGTACAATGTCATCTACCTATCAGATCCAATCCCTTGAATCTATTTGTCACTTTCACTGTATAATAGTAAGGGATTTGATTTAGGTCATACCTGGATGGTCTAGTGGTTTTCCCTACTTTCTTCAATTTCAGTCTGAATTTGGCAATAAGGAGTTCATGATCTGAGCCACAGTCAGCTCCCAGTCTTGTTTTTGCTTGACTGTATAGAGCTTCTCCATCTTTGGCCGCAAAGAATTTAAAATAATCATGGAAGAATTTTATATTTTATGAGTATTGTTTTTCGTGACCTGTGTCATCTTTCCCTCCCTCTCTCTTCCTTTCTTGCCTCCCTGCCAGGCCAAATTACACTCTCTGATGAATTCCCTTTAAGAGCTTCACAGTTAAACGTCTTCCCTCTCGCTCAGGAAGGCTCTCTTCCGTCCTAGTTCCCTTTTGCCCTGGCTGCCAGGAAGCTCAACACTGCAGTCTGGGCCATCCACACGGTCACTCTGCTTGCTCCCCCCCAGACCCCGCCCTCCAGGGTCAGCATTGCCTTCCCCTGTCCTGTCTGTGTTCCCTGACACGCGTGTGCCCCGGCAGACCTCCTCAGACTTTAGGAGAGGGAGGTGGACCCAGGTTTCATTTGCTTAAATGTGCAGACAGAGGAGCTATGTCCGCCAGCGAGGCTGATGTCCAAAAGGCCCCACACGAGCTCAGGCGGGCATGGGTCCTGGGGGAGCAGGTCTGGGTGCTGGGTGTCTGAGGTCTGGCGAGAAAACGAAGATAAGCAGCAGTCTTTAAATTACCAACAGCCAAGTGGGGGGGTGGGCAGTGGGGAGCTGGTCCCCAGGGGCCCACCCACCCTCTACAGGACAGGACGGCTCTGCTTTTCTTTCCAACTGGGACCCCCAGCATCCAGGACCCCCGGCCCCATGGATTCCAGAGCCTCCTCTGCAGCCATCTGGAGGGCGGGTCCGGGGGACAGTGCCTGGCCCCGGGTCACGGTGGGGGGGACAGCTGGCCTCAGCCTCCAGACGGGAACAGAAAAGAGAGCCTTGCTGTCCCCATTGTCCCAACCTTGTTTCAGGGAGCGGCCAAGTGACCGTTTCCAGACAGGAAAAAAATACGAAAGTGTTAGTCACTCAGTCGTGTCCGACTCTTTGCGACCCCATGAACTGTGGCCCGCCAGACTCCTCTGTCCATGGGATTCTCCACGCAAGAATACTGGAGTGGGTTGCCATGCCCTCCTCCAGGGGATCTTCCCACCCCAGGGACTGAATCTGGGTTTCCCGCATTGCAGGTAGATTCTTCAGGAACGCCGGCTCCCAGCCGGGGGTCTTTCCCAAACTGGGTTACAAGGTCATTGGTGAGGAACTGGGGCCTGTTCCATCAGTAGCACGATCCCCGGCCCCTCGCTGGTCCCCAGTCTCAGGGTTGTAACGCCCTGTTTCACCGGCACTCGGCAGCCCCGGGTCCGAGTGGGCACCGTCCGGCACAGAGGGGGAGCCCAGCTGGCCCTTTAAGCAGAGGGGGCCGCTCCTGGCACAGCGCACAGCTGGCCCCGCCAGAGACGGGCACGCTCCTGGTCCTTCTGGAAGGCTGAGCTGGAAAGGAGACAAAATGTTCTTGCACAGCTCAGTAAACAAGCCTAAAGTGTTTTGAAAGCTGCTGCCGACATAAAGGACTGTGAAGTAAATGCAAGAATTGCAAAAGAAGGGCCAGCTGCTGGGCTGGGGGTGGGGGCGGTGGGAAACGTGGGCAGGAGGATGGCCTCCAGGCGGCCCCCCACCCGCTCTGGGCGCCTCGAGGGGCCGGTCCCCTGCCAGCCCGTGCCCCGGGCCACGGCCTGCTTGTGCAGACGCGGGGCCGCATGGAGGCCTCACTGGGAGGGTGTGAGTCTATACGCAGCTCTGGGAAGGAACACAGAGCGTGTCAACGCCTGTGGGTATTCTGTGCCCGTGGGCGTGCCCCCGTGTCTGTGCGTGTGAGCTCCCTGGCTCACCCCACCCCTTCCCGAGGAACCCAGCTGGAGGAGACCCAGGTTAGCGCCACCCTCGGAAGGAAGCAGGGAGCCTGGCTCCCCGGGGAGCTAATTCAGGGAGACCTGGCGTCTGAAGGTGAGACTCGGGCGGGAGGCGAGCCTGGCGGGAAGGCATGCTCCAGGGCCAGACCTGCTCCGCCGCTGGTCTCTCAGCTCCTCCGCTGGTCTCTCAGCTCCTCCGCTGGTCTCTCGGCTCCTCCGGGAGCGTTTTACGCAGTAATGATGGTGCTGAGGGCCTAGAAGCTCCCAACGGGCGCCCCCGGGTGCCGGGCACGTGTGGCCTCAGACTCCAAAGGCTGACTTTCCTGGCAAAGAGCAGGACCCCGCCCAGCTCAGCCCCTCCCCACTCGGTCCACCTGGGTCTCCGTCTTCTCATCAGTAAAATGGGGAGGACACCACCTCCGTCCCAAGACAGAGATGAGAGCCCATGTAGGGGCGAGGCGCCCGCAGCAGAGACACCTGCCCCCACCCCTCCCCACCCCTGCCCTGTCCCACCTCTGCACCGTGGACGGGAGGAAGGCGGCCAGGTGGGGCCCTGGCCCTGGACTGCCTGGGACCATCAGCCTCACCCTGGGAAGGAATCACCTCCCCCCATCACCGCCAAGTCCACCACCCTCCCCGCTCAGGAGCCGCGAGGGCTGGCTGTCGGCCCGACTCAGGACTGGGCCCTGGAGGGACGGCGCCCCACGCGGGCTGGCTGGCCCCGGACGAGCACCAACCAGGGCAGTGCACGCACTGAAGGGCAGGGGCGACACGGCGGCCTTGGGGCGGACGGCGGAGGCTCTGCAGCGGAGGACCAGGCGGCGGGTAGGGGGGCCAGGGGAAAGGCAGGTAGACCGGAGAACGGGCTGGGACTGCAGGCCGCACACAGTAGGTGCTCAGTGAATGCCTGGTGGGGGACTGAGCACAGCCCGTGAGGCAGGAGAGGACAGACGCCCACGGCGTGGGTCCCTCTAAGTCGCGCGGTCTGTGCGCCTGGCCCCGCGGCTCAGTCCCTCCTTGCCCAAGAGACTGGTGCTCCCAGGCTCGGTGCCCAGTGAGGGGGTACCCCCACCGCCCACTCGTGTGTCTCAGAGGGTTGCAACAGCCTCCCGAGGCGCAGGGCTCCTCGCCAGCAGCCTCTCTGTCCTCGTCGCGGGAGCCAGGCAGCACGGGAGCAGCCAAGGCCCTGAATTCCTGCCCGAACCCGCGGGGCGGCCCCGGGGGCCGGGGAGCATCCCCCAGCCTGGCTGCCGCGGGCAGAGTCCCGGCCAGGAGGCCCATCTGGGAGCCGGGCAGCAGGGAGGGGCCGCGGGGGCTGCCAGCCAATGCCAGCGCCGCCAGGCCCTCCGCCCCTCTGCTGGCGGGGGACTCCCTGGCGGGCCGGGCCTCCGGCCACCTGCAAGCCGAGCCACGCCACAACCGCAGGCCCAACGAAGCCACTTTCTCAAGTGCCCGGGAGAGAGAGGGGGACACCAGCGTTCTGTTCCCCCCGCCCAGCCCGGGAGAGCTGGGGCGGCAGAGGGCGGGGGGGCACACCCTGAGCGGCCCCCAGTGCTCGGCACCCGGGCACATGGGCGGCAGGCCACGTGTCCAGGACCCCTCTGTAGGTCCTGCGCTGGTGCTGGCCTCAGCGGCCTGCTGAAGCCCCGTGCACGCCCCATGTGTCAGGAGGGGGACGAAGCCACAAAGTGTCGTCCCAGCCGGAGGGGCCGAGGCGAAGCCAGGGTGAGGAGCCATGCTGGCCTCTCAGGACCACGCCCCGAACCGTGGCGGCCTTCCTCCCGCGCTGACCGCTCTCCCCAGGGCCAGGCTGGGTCTCCGAGAGTGTCCATATGGGATCTACCATCACTGTCCTGAAGGCCACAGACGCTGGGCAGTGGGGAGCCTCACGTCCCCCAAGAAGGCTGTGGAAGGTCACCTAACGCGTCCAAGGCCACACGGTCAGTGGATGGACAGAGGGACGTGAGCCCAGGTCTGCCCCTGCTCCCGAGGACTGAAGGCTGGGTCACAGGCCGGGCAGTCGGGGCTGTGATCCCCCAGCTGGAGTGGTCAGTCACTCTGCCCAGGGGAGGGGCGTCAACACCCCCCAGCCAGCAGCTCCAGGCCTTCCCTCCCCGCCAACGCCTGGCATACCTGCCCCTCCACCCTCGGGGTCCAGAGGACATGGCAGCGTTGACCAGGGGGGCTTGGCAGGGCCCTGCTGTGTGCACGTTTGAGGACCACGGCCTGCCCAGTACAGGGCTCGGGGGGCCGGGAGATACCGACTGAGGCTGGACAACCCGCAGTGGATGTAGGGTTTGACCTGAACCCAGATGGCATCAGCGACTCGATGGACATGAGTTTGGGTATACTCCGGGAGTTGGTGATGGACAGGGAGGCCTGGCGTGCTGCGGTCCATGGGGTCGCAAAGGGTTGGACACGATTGAGCGACTGAACTGAACTGAGCTGAACTGGATGCCCGAGACCTCCATACCCCACAGCCCTTCCCCCGGGACCCCATTAACACCTCACAGAGCCCGTGTTCCTGGAAAAGCTTCCAGAAGCCTTGGGGCAGCTGGGCATTTCCCCCACTCCCAAGGGAAAACAGAGCTTCATCTTCTGGGGCAGGGGGTCCTTGAGGGTTTGGGGGCCACTCCATAAGACAAAGCCACCAAGTCAAACAGCCAGTTTGGCTAAAGGGCTGGGAGAGCCCAAGTCCCCACCTTCACCCTCCCTGCTGGGCATTTCTCACCGGGTTCAGTGGACATTTAAGAGCTCCAGGTCCCACCTGCATGCCGCCCACCTGCAGCCCTCACGCTACTTTCCGGCATCACCTCCCCAAATACGCGGCTAGTGGTCCACTCCCTCACTACACAACCCTCCTTGGCTCCCCATTACCCCCGCACGACTGTTCTCATCGCTCCCCGTGCCAGCCTCTCCTTCCCAGCTCAGCTCCCCTCACTGAGGTCACACCTCCTCCTCCTCCTGGGCCTTCCTCCTGGGGGCCCTCGGGATGTCCAGTTTTGCCAGGAGGCACCTCCCGGTCTGCCCCACTCCCCTCTTCACAGAGGCCCGAGCGCAGTGCCCAGCCCCTCCCAGCTCTGCATTCAAGCTGGTCTGCAAAGCTCATTCATACTAGAGTGGAATGAGCTAAAAGTGGCTTCGGGGTGAATTTGCTCTGGAAACACATTACTGTTTATGTGGAGCTCCTAGAAGTCACCCTTGAGCCAAAGGCCCGGAAGTTTAGATTTCAAGTTGGGGGGCACTCTCCTGCTCCCCTTGTTCCCAAGGCCCACCATGGCCAGCACCTTGCTGGGCCCCTCCTGGAGCCGGCAGCAGGACTGGATCAGGCTGGCAGGGGTCTGGCCTGCACTCCAGACCCCCCCATCCCCATCCTGAGGCTTAGGGCCCTCTGATCCCGGATGTGCCCCTGGGCCGTGGGACTCCAGGAACCAGAGAGGGGTCCCAGAGGAAGGGTCTGGTGGGGGGAGTGGATCTCAGGCCCCACCACCAGGCAGGCGGGGGGAGGCCACAGGCCCCGAATTCCAGGCTAATTGGCGTCTGGCAGAGCGCACTCCTCAACCCCAGCCTGCTTTCCTGCCAGGTCTGTGCGCTGACCACCCCCCCAAACCCGACTGCCGGGGCCGCCCCAGGAAGCCGCTGACCGGGCGCTCTCCCAGCCAGCAGGCACCACGGTGGCTGGGCTCTGGGCCTGGGAGGTGTGTCTCCCTGACCTCGGGGCCAGAGCATTGCAGCGAAGCCAGCCGGAGACAGAGGCGGGCTCCGGAGGCGTGCAGGGGAGATTATAGGCGGCTCGTAAACACTGATAGGAAGATGCGTCTGCCCTGACCCAGATGCGGGGATGGGAAGCCGGCTCCGGGCAGAGCTCTCCCCCGGGAATTGCCCAACTGGACTGTTGCAATGGGCTAGGATTCCAGGGTCAGCCCTGCAGACGGCTGCCCGGGCCGGGCCTCCCGGCTGCCCTGAGCACCTAGGGTGCAGGGACAGTGGCTGCCGGCACGGGGAAAGGCCAGCGTCCCTGGGCCCTGCGCCCTGCAGTCTGTGGCTGGGAGGTGAGGGGCGGGAATCAGCCCTCTGGGGCAGCAGCGGCTTAGGGCTGACCATTCTCATCCCAGGACAGTCCAAGATGCCCCCACCTGCCCCCAGGAAACACGGAAGACCCAGGCCCACGCCTGACAACCATGGGCCCTGGCTGCAGCTCCACAGCCCTGGCCCAGCTGGGCTCCTCAACCCACTCCCGGCCCTCTGCAGCCCTGCCCTCTTCCGTCCTGTGGACCCTGGGGCGGGGGTGGGCAGCTGATCATGCTGCCAGCAGAAGGGGCCTTAAATTTGCCCCAGCATGTGCCCTCAGGGCTCACCAGACTCTGGGAGGCCATGCGCCCCGGCCTCACCTGCCGGTCACACGGGGCAGCCAGGGCCCCATCCACCCACCCCGCCCCACCTCCCCCAGGCAGGGGGCAAAGCAACCCCATTCCTTCTACAGGCGTTTACCAAATCCCTCCTTTTGTTCTTCAGAATCTGATTTCTTTTTTGGTCCAACCACGGTTTACTGAGCACTTTACAATAGGTGGGAGGCCATCTCACTCCCTGGACCCTCCAGGAAGCAGCAGTTCCCGCCCCATCCTAGGGTGAGGAAGGGGGGAAGGGTCCAGCCAGGACCACAGGGCCCCCGGTTCAAGCCCTTCCGCCTCCCTCCTCCTCCTTCCAAGGTTGCGCTGCCCATCGGTCCAGTAGGGCAGCCCCTCGGGCCTCGCATCTCTGAGCAGCCCAGCCCAGGATGGCCCAGCCCCAGCCGGAGCAGACACAGCCCTGCCAGAGGACCGAGGGCCGGGGAGACCCGCAGTGAAAGTGCCTCCTGGGCCCCCGTCCCCTCTTTTGAGGTCGGGGTCCCGCCTGGATTCAGGGACACCGTCTCGGTAGCAATGGCTCCTTTCACACATTCCTCTGGCTGAGGGGTCAACCCCAGAGGAGGCGCCGCCTCCACAGCCAAGGAGCCCCCAGTTCCCCACCATCGAGAGTCGTAGCTCCCACCCACAGTGGGGCCTGGCGCTTGGGCTCCCTGCCAAGTTCTTGGTGGGAACCCCCAGGACATGCTGGCCTCCAAGCCCACCTCCCAGCTCAAGCTACCGCTTGATCACAGACGCCCCAGCAGGAAGCAGAACCTTCTGGAATGCTCAGAGGTGACAGGCTTGGCTCAGAGTCCCGCTCTTCAGCCAAGGCCATGCTCAAGGATGGGTCTAAGACCACCGGCTGGCCCGTCCCCAGCAGGACCCGTGTAATCCGCCCAGAGCAACACGGCTAGTTAAAAGTTTTATTGATTGAACACAATTGTGAGTTAGCAGTAAAAGTTCTCCTGATGTAACCCACTTTTTCTTAATGGGTAATCTCAGACACTCAAGTTTGTATGTTAAAGGAGCTTTAGGACAATTTAATAGCTCATAAAATTTTATAGTCCCAGTTGAAATCAGAGTGATAACTCTGGCCTGCACGATGATAGTTTGCTAAATGTCTCTCATCTATTTTTTCCCCTGTTTATTGGAAAGTTAACATCTGCTCCACTATGGGCGGAAAGAAAAGGGAAGGGAAATAACGATCTATTTTTCTAGAAGGGAGGTGAGAGATTTGGGCCCTCCTGGCAGCATCCTATGTTCCAAACACATGATTTTCCTTCAAGTCAAAAAGAGGTTCGAGAAAGCAGCTGACCCACAGTTCACAGAAGGAACGCCCCGGCAGGCGCAGGGCCCCCTGGGCGGCCGCGGAGCCCCAGAAGTCTATCCAGGCCACGGTCGTGTCCCGGGCTCAGCCCCAACCCGGGGAGCCCATTAAGAGGCACTACCTGCTAATTGATAAAGCGCCCACCGTGTGGTGGTCCAGGGGGGCCCACAAAGGGCAAGGACACAAATCCACTGCCTGCAAGGAGCTTGCCTTTGGCAGATTAACCAGGCTCTGTACCCAGGCGGCCCTGCTGAAGGCTTCTGGGAGGCAGCGGAGGTGGGACTGGGGCTCCCGGAACGAGCAGGAGCCAGAAGCGGGGTCCGAAGGACAGGAGAGCCTGGAGTCCCCGTTGCCCCCTGGGCAGTGTTGCCCGACCTCAGGGAGCCTCAGCTTCCTTGTCTTTCAAGTGGGGATCACACGGTTAACACCTACCTCTCAGGGCCAGTGTCAGGGTAATAGCAAGTGAAGCGTGTGGAATGCTGGCCAGAACTGGGGCTTCAGACACATCAGCGACAAGAAGGAAGTTCGGGGAAAACAACGTGGATGAACCTCAAAGACACGCTCCCAGGCGAGAGAAGGCAGACGTGAATGGCCACGTGTGGCCGGGAAGTGTGCGGCATGAGGACATCCCTGGAGACAGAAACCGGACTGGGGGTTGCCAGGAGCTCGGAGGGGCAGTTTCCCGTGGGGTGATGACAGGTTCTGGAGCCAGATAGAGGGCTGGGAACACAGCACCGTGAACAGGCCAAACGCCCCCGGACGGCCCGCTTGGCAGCGGTTCATTTTACGGTAGGTGAATTTCACCTCGACAAAAATTGCTCTGAAAGAAAGGAATGCGTGTTGACAAACCTGAGGGGTGGAAAGATCGCCGGGCCAGACCCCAGACACGCTGCCCCCCGTGAAGACACGCTCCTTCAGCCTGTGAAGGGGGAGAGGCCACGTCTCCCCCCCCACCCCTCCCCGGCCCTGGGAACCTGCAGCCCGGCTAGCAGCACCAGGAGGAGCCTGGACTCAGCCGGCACTGGGGCGGGTGCCCGTCAGCTGCCCCAGGGAGGGCGCTGGAGAGGCCTGTGTCCAGGACTGCTGGGAGGGCTACCGCACAGGAAAGGTGTGAGTTACGGGGGCTCACTAGAGAGAGAGACGTACTCGCCTTAAGGCACACGCGCTATGCCTGCCAGGAGGCCCCTACCTGGGGGCCACAGGCAGTGGGGACTCCCTGCCTCACCTGCCCCAGCCCCTGGGGGCGCGCTGCTCCTCTGCCCACCCCCCAGCCAAGCCCCGATCCTGGCTCCTCTGGATCCCTCCAGATTTCCCGTCCCAATCCCACCGAGCGGGGACAGGGAGCTGAGGCTGAGGGTCTCTGTGCTGTGACCCCCCCCACCCCACAGGCAGCCTGGACACAGTGTGAGCCCACGTGCCTGGGGAGAAGGCGGCCCAGCCGGGCACCCGCGGAGAAATCACCGGCCACGGGCGGCTGACATGGAGGCAGTGCTGGGCGTCCCCCCCGGCCAGGGCCCCACTCCCCGGACAGCCTCCTGGGCTTCTGGCCACCGGGGTAAAGGATGAAAAGAGGCCACGTGCCTCCTGGCAGAGGGGAGCATCCATGTGGGGGGAAGGGCAATGCTGTCACTCGGAACTCAGGTGCCGAGGACCACGTGGGCACTCAGCCGGGTGAGGCGCGGCCTGACCAACCACACTGCCTGGTGGGACCCAGGGCTCAGCGAGGCCGTGAGCCACAGGTGCCCAGGTCTGCCCAGACCAAGCTGGGAGCCGCCCAGGATCTGCGATGTCACTTGACCAGCAATACACATACATACCAAGGAACCTACAAAATCTTCAAATTCACAAAGGCTCTAACGGGTCCATGACCCCTGAAAAGCAAGCAAGTGTCACAGAAAAGTGCTTACGATCCCTCCCGGCCCATGATTACCCGCACGGTAGGAGAAGACAGATTTGCTGAGAACCTGGCTTTTCTTGGGGTGGGCTTGCCATTTTCTCCAAGAAGCGGGTTCCATTAAACCCGGATGCCCAAGACCCTGAGACCAGGCCGCTGAAGCACGGGGCTGGACGGCCCAGCTTGGGCACTGCACCCCGGTTGGCCCTGCCCCAAGTCCCGGTGCCCGGCTCACACACCCGGACAGACCCCACCGGTCAGGCCCGCGGCGACCTTACACACAGCTCCGGCGGCAGCAGCAGCCCGCTGGCCCACCGCCCTCCCCAGGCCTCGCTGCCTCCCCGTCCAGAGCCTGCAGGCTCCGTCCCATCTCTAGGTCACCGCCTTGAGACCGTCCCACCTGCAGAGGCCCCCCGACCCTGGACACAGGGGCGCCCCCCAAGGCCCACCCTCAGAGCCCCCAGCAGCTGTCCAGTCACTCCGTTCTGTGCTCTGCCCCAGCCTCTGTGGGGCCTGACGCCTTCCCCGCTGTGTCTGCCGAGCACCGAGCTCCGAGGGAGGTAAGTGTTGAATGAGGGCTGGATCGCGAAACAGCAAACGCTTGAGATCCAGACACCTGAGTCTGAACCCCAGCCCGGCTGCTGTATTGTGACCTTGGTTGAGCTGGTCATTTCGTCCTTCTTGTCCATAAAATGGACAGCGAGACACCGAGATGCACAGACCATCAGTCTGCCTGCCCGCGAATCTCGAGAACGAAAGGATTTTTTAGGCGGTCTGGAGGCCAGCCCCACCCCGAAGAGAAGAGCTGCAGCTAACTCCTCCAACGTGTGGACAGCAGTGCCTCCTGGGCACTGAAATAATCAAATCACAGGCGGAGCGCGGGGGCGAGGGGAGGATATCTGAATATCAGAGAGGCAGCTCGTCAGGTCAGCCGTTCCACGGCTCATTCCCGTATCTACGTTTTCTAAAACAGCCCCCAGTGAAACACTTCTATTCTTTCAGGACTTCTAAAACAACGTCATAACATCCTATAGCCATCATCATAACAACTGCACTTATTGAACACCTTCTATGTGCCGTGAAGCTCCCAAGGTGGGTCTTACTCTCCCACTTTGCAGCCAGGAAAACCACAACCACGCCGGCCCAGCGGTGAGACCAGGCCGGGGCCAGACCCTAGGTGGGCCTGAGTGGGAAGCCGGCCGCCCTCCCCTGCACCACCACCATGGAAAGCCCTCACCCCGTTTCCAGGCGTCCACGCGCAGCCCTTCCCCATCAGGCTTAGGCCCTGCCCTGCTTTTTATTTCCAAGTCTGGTTACCACAGATGCAAAATGAAAAACGAGCCAATAACCCAGTGAATCTGAGCCAGTCGGTGCGAATGCAATCACCGCGGCGAGGACAGGGCGGCGGGTCCAGCCAGACGGATTACGCGGGCGGCGTGGGCAGAAGCTGGCCGCTCGGCTCCCAGTGGCAGCGGCAGGGCACAGGAAGGTCTCACTCTGAGGGTCAGAGGGGCTCCGGCCTGGGCAGGAAGGACCCCGGCTCCGGCTGAGACTCAGCATCCCCGGTGAGGGGCCTGGAGCAGGGCTGTGTCCCTCTGCCCGCGGCTGCCAGGTCTGGACTCCGAGAACACACACCTGGAGAGTTCCAGCCCAGGTGAGGACGCCCAGACGTGTGCTGCCAGGAGTGGCAACCGGGCGTGATCCTGCTCGGCCCGAATGACGGCTCCCCAAGAGCGGACGGCACAGGTGGCCAAGGCATTTGGGGGATGGAGATTCTAAACTCGTCTTTAAACTGAGGCGCAGTTGGTGGACAATGTTAGTTTCAGGTACACTGCAGGGTGATTCAGTTACACACACACACACACATTTATTCTTTTCCAGATTCCTTTTCCTTGATGTTGCTGTTGTTCACGCGCTGTCGTGTCCGACTCTTCGCGACCCCACGGACCGCAGCACGCCCGGCTTCGCTGTCCCTCACCATCTCCCGGAGTCTGCTCAGATCATGTCCACTGACTCGGTGATGCCATCCAACCAGCTCATCTTCTGTCGTCCCCTTCTCCTCCTGCCCTCAATCTCTCCCAGCATCAGGCTGGCTGATAGGATAACACAGTATCAAAGATGCCGGACCCCATGAAAGTACCTGTGTGTTATCCGGCCCAGGAGAAGCTTCATGACTCCGAGGCAGGATGGAAGGGAGACCCACTCCCAGGAGCTATTTTCTGCAGCACAGAATGCCCCATGGGGGGCTGTCAGGGGAGGGGAGAGACAGAGGGGCCGTGACCCTTCCTGAGATGGAGACAGGGAGAAGGACAAAGCCCTCCCCGTTGTGTGCTCAGGCGTGTCCGACTCTGTGCGACCACATGGACTGTAGCCCGCCAGGCTCCTCTGTCCATGGGATCCTCCAGGCAAGAAGACTGGAGTCAGTTGCCATTTCCTTCTCCAGGGGATCTTCCCAACCAGGGATCAGACCTGTGTCTCTGGCGTCTCCTGCAATGGCAGACGGGTCCTCCTTAGCGGCTGAGCCACCTGGAAAACCCCCTTACGACATTTGGTCTTAGCCAAAAGGCCGAGAAGTGTCAATTAAACAGGAGAAAAGGGGAGCCCCCTCCCCAAGAGAGCTCCTGAGGCTTCATGAGCCTATTAGCTTCTCCACCATCTGATCGGAAAGAAAACCCAGGAGCTGAGTGGCTTTGAGACCCCATCCCAGCTCTGCCCACCCCTCCCTACACCTGGACTCCTCTGGGGTGGTCTGTCTGCCTATTTGGTGAAACCCCAGGGTTCTGCTTTTGCAGGAGGAAGGCATGTCCCCAGAAGAGCTCCACCTTCTCTCTCCCAGATACCCCTCTCTCCCAGCCCGGGGAGGAACCAGAAACTGGGAGGCGGGCCACTGAGGCCCATTCCCACCGGCCTGGCAGCCAAGCCACCTTCGCCCCAGGAGCCCTCCCAGCCTCCCAAGGAGCAGCAGCTCCGTGCCCAGAGCGGGGACCAAGGGGCGAACAGACGGTCCCTGCTCCGCTGTGGCTGGTTTCCGAGCAGGGTGTCCCGCCTGGACCCACCCCGGGTGCCGACTGTGTCTGGAAGGGAGCTTTCTCGTCGTTCGGTTCGGGTGTAATTTACATGCAGAGAAACGCACCCTTTCCTGTGCACCCTTCTGAGAGCCGGGACACGTCTGTGCGGCCGTGTGAGCGTCCAGCTCTAGCCCCAGCCAACACCCGCAGGCTGGCCTGCGCCCTTTAAGGTCAGCCTGCCCCACCCCAGCTGCTGGAGGCGGGTCACCGCCCTCTCTGCCCGGCGGGCGGCCCCATGAGTGGAACTGGACAGCGCGTGGTCCTCGGGGCCCAGCGGGCACCAGAGGCTGGACTCGACCCTGCAGCCTCTTCGCTGCTCGGAGGCGCTCCCCGCTGGCCTGGCCTCCGGCGATCCGCTCCCCAGACGGGGACTTTCTCTAGCTTTTGCTCGGCCAAAATCTGAAACGGTTTCTCAGCCCAGAACAGGCTTCACGGCCCCCGGCTCCAGAACAGAGCCCCTTGCACATGGACCACTGTGTGCTGACATGTGGGCCACCGTGAGAATCTCTGGGGTGGGCAGTGAGGCTTGGGGACCCCGAGTTTCCAGCTGGGGGGCTGTAGGACCCTGGCCCCTGCACGCCCCTTTACTTGGCCAGTTGCGGTGGCTACAGGGCCGCCTAGAATCTCAGCCCTTTGTAAATGAGGTGATGGGATCCCAGGCCCTGAGAAGGCCTAAGGGCGGGCTGCTGCCCCGCGGCGCCCCCCAACTCCCCCACCACCACCTCGGGCGGGAGGCACGCAGGGGCCGTGCCCGCCCTGGCCCAGGCCTTCCAGCCAGAAGACGATGGAATGAATGATGTTTCCCAGCAGCCAATGAACTGAGCGTGAACTCGGCCGGGCGAGGTGGGGAGGACCACGGGGAGAGGCCCCTTTCTCAGCCTCTCAGGCCGACCAGCAGCCCACGAGCATCCCTTTGCTCCCCAGGGAGGGCTGCCCGTGGGGAGATCACTCAGGCCCCGATACCATCGCTGCGGGACAGGAGGAGACTGGAGTGTCCCCGGTGCCTGATCGCGCCAGCAGCCGCTGCCTCAAGGACATTAGCGGCCAGCGTAATGGCCCGAATTCAGCTCCCCTGGCAGCCCCGTGACCTTGGCAGCTCGGAGCCCGTGGCTGTTTTAATGAAAAATCAAGGAGCTGGGGAATGGCTGTGGCTTGCAGCGGGGGAGAGGGGGAGGGCCCTGTGTGGTGGCCCTCCGTCCATCTGTCCACGCCAGCTGCAGGCCACCCTGCCCCCACCGCGGGCCAGCCGGCCACGCTGGACCTCTCGTGATGGGGCCGGGGAGCCCTGAAGGGACAGAGATCCCCACGGCCAGGGACCTTGGGTCCAAGCTGTGATGAGGAGCTGGGGACACATCTGGGGACCTCGGTGGAGTTGGGGAGGGGAGATCAACAACAGCTGATACTTCGGGGGGTAAGGGAGCCCCTCAGGGTTGTCCTCAGCATGCCAGGCCACTCCGTCCAGCCTGGGCCAAGGTGCCCACTGGCCACCCACTCCCAGCCTCGGTTTCCCCACCTGGAATAGCTTGGCCCCTCTGGCTCCCCCAGGAAGAACCATCAGCTTCAGTGAAGACCTGCCATGCGTGCCCACTGCCCCCCCAGCAGCCCATGACCCCAGGCCGTCGACACCCCATTTTCAGATGAGGAAACTGGAGTGACCACCCCCCAGATTGTACGACAAAGGTGAGCACAGCACCAGGGTGCAGCCCCTCTGCCTGGGCCGAGGCAGGGGGACCGCTCACACCCCAAGCTCTCCCCTAGGAGCTCAGGCTCAACGCCAGGCCCCGCCCCCTCACCGCCCATCTCTGAACCCAAGCCAGCCCCTCCAGGCGGCAGGCGGGAGGGCGCTCTGCCCAGCCCTGCTCTGTCTGCACCCACCTCTGGGCCCACAGAGAGTCCAGGCCAAGGGCAGAGTCTGTCATCTTCCCTGGGGCCCCCGCCCCTCTCAGAAGGCCCTCTCCCCACCCCGGGCAGCCACACCCCTACAAACACAGGGAAAACACAGAGGCCCCGGCTGACCCTGGTGTAGCCCAGAGGGCTCCCAGGCCAACCTCGAGCAGGGCGGAGCCTCCAGGAGAGGGTCCCCAGCAGGGGGGCCCGCGCCCACTCTCCTGGCCGGGCTGGGCTGGGGGACCTTCCTCCCCTCTACGCCCCTTCCCAGAGCATCCCCGGAGGCAGACAGTATCACCGGCACACCTGGGACACGACTCTGCAGCTTCTCTGGGCTGGGCCTCTCCTGGGCTGAACCCTCTCCTCCAGTGCGCCCCCTCCCACCCTCCTGGGCTGATGGACGGGCGATGACGAACCAGGCCAGCCACCGGAGGAAATCACGGGAAACCCTGGCTCAGCCCCTCCTGCTGCGTCTTTGTTCTGTACTCACCCTTCCTCGGCCTCTCCCGGGATTCGGCAGACAGAGCGCTCAGATTCACCTGCTCCAAGCGCAGCCCAGAAGGGCCACTGCCCTGCAGCCTGCTGCCTCCTCCTCACTCCAAGCGGCCCCACTCCCTGAGCGTGCGTGCAGCTGAGCGGCTTCCCTGGGGACCGTCGGTCCCGCTCTGAGAGCAGAGAGGAGACAAATGTTGACTAAAAAACGACGCTCAACCTGAGAGTGGTGAGCTAAGTTTTATTTGGGGCGAAATGAGGACTGCAGCCGGGGAGACAGCGTCTCAGGTAGCTCTGAGAGTCTGCTCCGAAGCGGCAGTGGGGGAAGGCCAATAGACAAGATTTTGGTGAAGGGGGAATTTAATGCCATGAAGCACTCATTTTACAAAAGGTTTTTTGTTAGTCATGAGGGTCTGATGTCACCATGAAGGGATTTAGTGCTTCTCTAGATATGAGGAGATGCAAGGATTGAGATCATAAAATCTGTTCCTAAGGACATCCAACTATCTAACCCATCCCACCAGATTCCCTGGAGCCCAGAGCATCTCACTCCACTCTGAACTACCTCGGGGTTGTTGAAGGTCAACAGCTATAGCAGCCCGGGGTTCAGTCTCCAGAGAGGCCGATGGCAAAGGCCTTTGCTGCTCAGTCACTGGCGATGCTCTTGGTAAGTGCCAGTTTGTAGCTGCCACAAAACCCCCGGTGGTGATGGCCAACAGGCCCGGGTCCTCCCTGGGGGCCTGGACTCCCTGAGGGTCAAAGGTCTGTGAAGAGCCTGACCCCCACAGCAACCCCAGGGTGCAGGGCTTATCGTCAGCCCTGGTTTTCCAAGCCAGAACACAGAGGCACAAAGAGATAAAGCGCCTTAGCCCAAGGCCACACATCTCCCGGGGTGTGGGGCCAGTCCCAGAATCCATGCCCTTGACCATCATCACACAGGCCATGAGGGTAAACCCCTCCCACCTGCCTTTTTCCTGTTTTCCCAGTCTTTGTGAACAAGACACGCAACTCCATTGCCATTCCCCTGATGGGAATACTGAGGCCTGAAGAGTTCCCTTGGCACCCTGCCGCCTGAAGGGTGCCTGCTGGATCTACGACACTCACACTCCACACCCCCGACCATCGCTGGGGACCCCTCACCCACGCAGCCTGTGCCCTCACCCCCATAAGAAGGCTCGGACGGTCCCACCTCCTCCCTGAAGGTGATACGTCCCTGGAACCGGCATCTTTGTGGTCTCTTTCTTTCTTTCTCCTGGAAAACCGCATGCAGTAGATACTCAAAAATGCTGACCTACTAGATAACTTATGGAGCCACAGAGAGACTGCTCCCTACAGGAGGGCTGGAGACCAGGCACCCACGAGTTCCCGGGGCCCACGGAGAAGGGGCAGGCGGGGCCGGGGAGGGGCGGGAGCCGCCACTCACGGGGGCCCCACGGCCTGGCCGAGCCAGCGGCTCACGCTCCGTCTTCGCACAGCCTTCAGGAGCCCTGTGGCAGCGCGGAGGCAGGTGGCCTCCCCAGTTAGAGACCAGGAAAACGAGGCTCCACCAGGTGAAACTACTTGAGCAGAGTCTGCAGCCTGCAAGAGGAAGATTCTGCACTTGGCTCTCTACACCACGCTGCACCAGCCCCGGGATACCTGACAGGTGGCAGGTTGTCGACAAGCATCAGAGGACAGAGAGCCCCATCGCAAACACAGCCGGCGCCTGCCCCAGGGGGCAAGTCCGAGGCCAGGGGGCAAGGGTCCCAGCCTCCCCGGCCCCAGCCAGCCAGATCCAGAGCCCCGGGGGGTGTTAATTGTCCCCCGCACACAGGGCAGACGTGATTTACGAAGTGGGTCTTGGACACCCTCACCTGCGTTCGGTTGATGAATGCAAGGTTTTGGCAGCCTCTGCCAGGCTGTAGGGCTTCCCCAGAGGCTCCGTGGTATAGAATCCACCTGCAATGCTGGAGCCGTAGGAGACTCAGGTTCGATCCCTGGGTCAGGAAGATCCCCTGGAGGAGGACATGGCCACCTACCCCAGTATTCCCGCCTGGAGAATCCCCATGGACAGATGAGCCTGGCGGGCCACAATCCACGGGGCCGCACAGAGTCAGATACGACCGAGTGAGCACGCTGCGTGTTTGGTCCAGGACTTGCCCTTGAAGCTTCCTGCTGGCTGCCCACAGCAGCCAACAGAGAGGAGTCACCACTTGGCCGGGGGGCACACCCTCGCCCGGCCAGGCGGGGCCGTCTCTGGACCAGAGCCGGGGACACCGCCGCTGCATGCATGGGGGGCGGCACCGACCCTCCAGCACCTCCTGCCCGAACGGACTCGGGTGTGGAGCCCCTGGGCCGAGCCTCTCAGAGGAGAGCAAGGAGTGTGCCCCCTGAGCTGGGGGGAAGCAAGGGGCATGGGGGTGTCTCTGCTCCTCCTGGCGTCAGAGCCCTCTCCCCAATCCAGAGCCCCGTGCCCGGCAGCCCACCTCCCCACCCTGGGAAACCTGCACCCCTCTGAGGATCCCCGTCCTCTCCACACGCCTCCATGGTCACCTCTGGCGCCCTCTCTCAGGGACCACTCTCTGGCCCAGCTCCTGAGTTAGACCCCGAAGCCCAGACTCTGCTGCAAACCCTCTAAGGCCTCCATCCACCAAGCCAGTCCCAACTCCTCCCCGCCAGCAGGCCGCCGTGGTTGCCACGGGCCCTTGGACCGCGCCTGGTCCAGCCCCAACCACATCCAGCGAGGGCGGCCTCGGCTTGCCCACGTGGCTGGAGCGGCTTGCGGCAGCAGGGACAAGGGGCCGGGGACGGATGGACATCTCCGGTGAGCGGGACAACTTGGCTCAGACGCAGCGAGGGGAGACCCAAGAGGTCCCGGAGGGAGAGGCCCCCCACGGAGTGTGCCCGAGACCCAAGCCCAAGGAACCGCAGATCTCACGGCAGGGGCTGCAGGGGTCTCTGCCCTGATTGTAAGGCGACACGGGCCAAGTTTTTCCTTGCTAAGTGAATAGCTACAGAGGTTTTAAGGAGAGAGTTGGCCCAGAGTATTGGAGTTGCCTCTAAAGAAGACAGACAGTGGACAGTCAGCATTTTCAGGTTTGTTCTCACCCTGGAGAGCATCTCACGGCCCTGAATGTCAGCCTGGACTTGCTCATGGGCGACGTGGCGATGGAAAGGGGGTCAGAGTCCAGGCTCAGGCTCCAAATCCACCGGGAACACCCACCTCACCGCCGGAGGCCTTGGGGCCGAGCGCACAGCTCTGCGCGTCGCCGGGACGACGGGCTCCACCAGTGTCAGCGGCGGGACCACCACCGCGGCAGCCGTCCCGGGTGTCACCCCGACTCCCAGGACCCCTGCAAGGCCGGGTTAGATCCAGGGCCTCGCGAGCCCCGGTCCCCAGACTGGGCTCCGGGGGCACCAGCATTTTCTGCCGTCGGCGACGAGCGAGAACAGGACGCGTGGCGGGCCGTCCTCCGCTCTGACTTCGTGCCCCTGTCCCTCTGTGTGGGGACAGGTGGCCTCTGTGTCATGGACTCGTGGTGACAGCAGCTGGAAGCTGCATGTTTGTTCTGCTTGTTTGAGGGTCTTCCCTCCACGACGGGAGAAGCGAGCCGCTGCAGGACCCCAGATGACCGTCCATGCTTTGCTCTGCGAACCCGGGGATCCCGGCCCTGGCAGGCAGCCTGTGCTGGGATCCTGGCGTCTCCCTTGCCACCACCAACACACCAGCTCCTATTGTGACGTGAGCAGGGCAGAGTTGCCACCCTCAGGAGGGAGACAGATGGCGTCTCTGTGAATAAAGAATATTGTTTCTCGCGAGTGCGGTGGGTGTTTCACAGCAGACGAGCGAGGGAGGGAGGGAGGAAGCCGTGAGAACACCCGCGGGGGGCTCCCGTGGGGCACGGCAGGTGCAAAGGCCCTGGGGTGGGATGGGGGGTGAGGTGAGGCAGTCTGCGGGCGGTCACCAGGGCAGCTGCGTCAGCGGGGCAGATGCAGGAGGACAGCGGCGTTTAAGGAACGGACGGACGTGGGGAAGAGAGCAGCTTTCTGGTTTGGACGCGCTGCTAGGGCTGATAGGTAATCTTACAGTCAAGGTTGTGAGAGGCTGACACTATCGGGGAGCGGAGTGGGTGGTTGGATCTCAGGGCGCACTGGAGCCCAGGAGCCTTCTCCACGCGGATTGCATTTAAAGGGCTGGGGGAGGGGCGTGATGGGGTTGAGCCCGGTGCTCCCAGGGGGATAGAGCCAGAAGGACCACACGGGGAAGACCCTGCCCAGAGGGAGGAGGACGGTGGAGCAAGGGCGGAGCGCAGAGCCTCCCTGCTGAGGGGCTGGTTGACAGAAGCTAGCAGGACGAGTTTGAAGACTGGGGGGGCGGGGGGGGCAGGGTTGCAGGTTGCTCAGTCTGAGCCCACAGGGAGGGCAGCTGACGGCCAGGCAAGAACGCTCAGTCGTGTCTGACTCTGCAACCCCACGGACTCCAGCATGCCAGCCTGATGCCATCCAACCATCCCATCATGTGTCGTCCCCTTCTCCGCCCGCCTTCAATCTTTCCCAGCATCAGGGTCTTTTCCAATGAGTCAGCTCTCCCCATTAGGTGGCCAAAGTATTGGAGTTTCAGCTTCAGCCCTTCCAATGATCTGGAGTGGGTAGCCTTCCCCTCCTCCCGGGGATCTTCCCAACCCAGGGATCAAACCCAGGTCTCCTGCATTGCAGGCAGATTCTTTACCAGCTGGGCCACCAGGGAAGCCCAAGAATACTGGAGTGGGTAGCTGACCCCTTCTCCAGGGGATCTTCCCGACCCAGGAATCAAACTAGGGTCTCCTGGATTGCAGGCGGACTCTTTACTAGCTGAGCTACCAGGGAAGCCCTGTCCGGGGCCCAGATCTTAAGACCAGGTGCACTTCAGTGCCTGGAGCTACCTGCAGCGAGCTTCACACCGCCACCCCTGGAGCAAGCCGATTTTCAGGTTGGA
Organism: Cervus canadensis; assembly: GCF_019320065.1. NCBI lineage: Eukaryota > Metazoa > Chordata > Mammalia > Artiodactyla > Cervidae > Cervus > Cervus canadensis. The sequence goes on along the minus strand of NC_057390.1, from coordinate 99,813,643 downwards.
TGGAGACGTGGCTCCCCGGTACCCTCAGATGACGTCCAGAGCCCGCCTGCCCCGGGAGACCTGCACTCTGGCCGTGACCTCCTAAAGCTCCTCCAGGAAGCTCTCCCCCTCCCACTGGGAAGGGGTAGGTCAAGCTCACCCCTCACTGGGGCCCACTCACCTCTGCCCCCTGCCAGACCTAAGCTCCCAGAGGCCTCGACCGTGTGGCCAGCTCACCTGGAAGTGAGCTCGGAGACGCCGCCAGAGAACCAGAGCGCAGGGCAAGCGGGAGAGACTGCTGGGGTCAGCCGGGCCCACTGCACGCCCCAACCTCAGCCTCTCTGTTCCTCTCTGCTCTCACTGTCCAGCTTCCCCTTGGATGCCCCCCATGACGGGGGGCTCAGCACCACACACGGCGCCGTGTCCCTGCTCTGGTTATTCCCTCCTGGTGTGGGCTCTAAGCTAGAGCAGGGAACCAGGGTCAACAGGGCCAGGGGTGGGGCGCACGTCCCAGCTGGGGGACTCCATCCCTCCCCTGCACCCCCAGGCTGGGCGCACGTCTAGCTGCCTGTTCACGGGTAGGAGAGGGACCCGCCGCTGCCAGAGCTCTCAGACACGTGCAGTGACACACATCTCTTCATTTGGCCCCCTTATTGTGAACCGCTGGAAATAAAGCATCTATCGCCCAGAGAAAGGTTCACAGGTGTTCCCAAACTCTCTTTCTGCATAGCCCTCGGAAACCCGCCCCCCACTCATACCCATCATCCAGGAGAAAAATAATGTCATTTCTATAATGCACAGCCTCTCCACGGAGACGCTATAAATATGCAGAGATGACATCGCGGGCAGCGTGGCTGCGTGAGTGATGTCATCGTGGGGGTTGCCTAGCAACCGACAACGTTTGGGAGGCGCTAATTCTCGAGCAGGGTAAAGTCACATTTCTGCATTCAGTTAATCAGCTTCCTGGCAACTCCGCCAAGATGATCTCATTTTATTCATGATTATTTGATGCGAAATGCACTTTTAGCTCTAAGAGAACACAAAGATTTAATTCAAAACTCTCTATTGCTTTATGTTTCCAGGGTGTCATTAACACGGCGTCCATGCAAATAACCATGGCAACACATGGGTAATTAGTGTATACTGCACGCGGTGTTAACACGGAGCTGGGGCCAGCTCCCAATCAGCGGGGATTACGGCACGTTATTACTGGAGTAATTACCTGCAGTAACACACAAATTGAACTAAATGGTCAATTGAAGTAAAGTGAATAGCTTTTTATTCTAGTCCCTAAATAATGTGTCTGCTTGCCTGAGTAGTTCAAGGTAAATAAAACTCTCAGACTGATGGCCTCTCCCCGCCCCCCACCCCACCCTGGGTAGACAACTGAGCTTCCTTCCAGACAGGTATTCCTGGGCGCCCCCTGCCGACCCACCAGCTCCTCGCCTTCTAAAGGGCACCCCCACCCAGAGAGAGGGACCCCCAGCCCCCTGGCTCTGCAGGGCTCTGGCCCTTATTTTAAAAGTCCTGAGGCCTCTCGCAGCTGTGTTACTCACGCCCCTTCCCCGGGGGAGAGGGCACAGAACTTTCCAGATAGAGGATGGGGTGAAAAGGCAACAGCCTTCCTCCCAGGGATGTGTTCTTGCCCTCTGGTAGGTGGGGCAGAATCACTGGCTTCCTGTTACAGGATGTGAGGGGGGGAGGGGGTCAAAGGTTGCTTCTGCCTTTATTAACAGAGCGTTTCTCAAATTCCATAAACTTTGCAGATCTTCAAACAGGAAGTCACCCTAGACCCCTGAAAGAGCCCTTCAGGGCGCACGCCCAAGTGAAGCTGCCTCGGCCTCCCCTCCGAGGGGCAGAGAGGGCCTGCCTGCGAGCAGTCCTGGAGGAGGAGACCGCGTGGCCAGAGGCCCGGTGAGGCTACAAGGACCCAAATCAGCGGCCCCAGGGGTTCTCGCCCCCAGAGGCAGCGCCCGAGGACAGCGAGGAGGCAGGGGAGCCCGGGCCAGGACCGTCCAGACTCCGGCCGGAGAGACGTACTGTGGCCCTGCAGCGGGACGGGCGGGGGCCAGTGTTCCAGGCGACTGCTGCCTCCCTGCTGGTTCACCCAGAGCCCGCAAGGCCCCCAAATGCCATCAAGGCCAAGCCGGGGCCAAAGGGGGAGCGTGGGTGGGGGAGAATGAAGGGCCCATCTGGGAGGGGAGGGGGCTTCTCTCAGGAGCGACGTCTGAGCTGAAACTGGGAGGGCGAGGGGCTTCGTGGCACTGGAGGACGGGGAGAGGAAGGCTGCGGTCAGAGAGGGGCCAGGAGGCCCTGAGTCTGAGGGCAGCTGAAAGAGGCCCCCGATCTTATCACCGCCTCCACACGCCGCCCGTGCAGAACCGCGTCAGCAGAGACACGCGAAGAGGGAAGGAAAACATGACTTCAGAACCCACGGCCACGTCTGCATCCTGGGGCGGCGGGGGCCGATTCGCCCCACGGGGCAAGACCACCTCCTCTACCCCAGTTTGCAGAAACCAAGACAGACACGAGCCGGCTGCATCCCAGAACAAGGGTGTACCCAGCTCTCAGGAGCACGCTTCTCCCACCCGCCGCTCCGGGATGAAAGCCACGTGATGAGCCCAACAGGCGTGGCGGGGCCAAAAACACGGTAACCTCCGGAGATGAGGAAGAGACGGCTGCGGGTGGTCGGGAGCCTGGACTCCTGAAACTTGCTGTGGGGAACAGGTACCTGAGTCCGGGGGGGGCACAGGCCCATAAAACAAGACGGGCAGAGCACGGCAGCCCCCACACCAAGGGTCCTTCAGGGGGCTGTGCCTGCGGAGGTGGGCACAGAGAGGCAGAGGGAGGCTGGCACCCGGCAGTGAAGCGAGGAGCCAAGCTGCCTCCTGCCTCCAGGACTGGGTCTGCCTGATCCCCAGCATCCATGGACACAACCTCAAGACCTGGCTCTGGACTAGGGGCATGGGGCTGGCAGTTCAGTTCAGTCGCTCAGTCATGTCCGACTCTTTGTGACCCCATGGACCGCAGCACCCCAGGCCTCCCTGTCCATCACCAACTCCCAGAGTTTACTCAAACCCATGTCCATTGAGTCGGTGATGCCATCCAACCATCTCATCCTCTGTCTTCCCCTTCTCCTCCTGCCCTCAATCTTTCCCTGCATCAGGGTCTTTTCCAATGAGTCAGCTCCTCACATCAGGTGGCCAAAGTATTGGAGTTTCAGATTCAGCATCAGTCCTTCCAATGAACACCCAGGACTGATCTCCTCTAAGATAGACTTGTTGGATCTCCTTGCAGTCCAAGGGACTCTCAAGAGTCTTCTCCAACACCACAGTTCAAAAGCATCAATTCTTCTGTGCTCAGCTTTCTTTATTGTCCAACTCTCATATCCATACATGACTACTGGAAAAACCA